>NC_136412.1:7500-230000 GCF_051521515.1 Lactuca serriola
ATAAGAAAAAAGAGAAGGTTTTCCATAAACTTTGTACTAGTAAAATTAAAAAGCAGGTTGAAGCTAATTTTGGGAAGAACCGAATTCCTTTCAAGCCTTCCTCTACATTGTTCCCTTCTTCAGTTGATATGAAGAAAACTTCTGAATTTGAAGCTTCAGATGGGCTGCAAAAAGTTGGAGAAACTGTGATCAATCTATTGCCTGAAGGAGTTACTATTCTGAATTCGAATGATTTAGTTGTTGTTGATCTCCAGAAACTGTGTTCTATGCAATCTCTGGTTAAGGAAAAGAAAGATAAAAGGAAGATTGAAATTGATGAAATTGTGAGTAGACAGTTGGAGCAAGTCTGTAATGAGATTTTCTATCATTTTCCTAGTAAGTTCAGTCATCTTGAATTTGTTAACAAAGGTGAATTTAAATTCAATTATGTTGACCCTGATGTTTAGGGCAATAATGTCCAAATGGTGATTGATGGAAAAGAGGAAAGCAAAGAAAATGTACGAAATAGTAATGGAGGTTTACTCATTTCTGAGGGTATGTTGGAGCAAATGAAGATAGGGGATTTGAAGAGTAAAGTGAATTTGTCTATTCCTAGTTCTAACCCTGTGGATTCGAAAGTCAATGAAACAGTTTCATATGTTGATAAAGTGAGTGGCAAAAAACTCAATGCAGCCAATCTTATTTCTAAAGTTATGAAAAATGTTGAGCTTCCTGATGGAGTTGTGGAAATGCCCCTGTGTGATATTCTTTAAGGATGCAGTCCTTTTAAGACTACTTTATATGGATACTTTATTGATAAACATGTTAATTTCTTCAATGTTAATAAATTTGCGCATAAGATGTGGAAAAAGCATGGTCTGGAAGAGGTTATGGTTAATGAAGAAGGGATATATTTTTTTAGATTTAGCTCGGAGCAAGGTTTGTTATCTGTTTTGGAAGGGGGAGTTTGGATGCTTTTTGATAGTGCTCTTATTGTTCGTAGATGGACCACGGGTGTTAGTTCTGTTAAAGATCAGCATGATAAAATTCCTGTGTGGGTGAAAATTTTTAATGTCCCTTTGGAATATTGGAATGGTACAGGTCTGAGTCATATTGCTTGGGAAATAGGAAAACCTCTTGATGTGGATGCTCATACTGCGAAGATGTGTCAAGAACATTGGGGAAGTCCGGCGTTTATGAGAATTTTAATTGAAATGTCAGCAGCGAAAGAATGGCTCAAAGAAGTTCAGGTCTATTCTTCAGATCTAACTACTGGGGAAAGAATTATTTCTAAGTGTAAAATTGAGTATGCTTGGAATCCTTCTAAATGCTCTCATTGTAAGGTGTATGGGCATAAGGACTCTACTTATCGGATTTTACTTGCCAAGGAAGTTAAAGTTATTGAAAGCTCTAATTCTAGTGATCAGAAAAAGGAAGGTATTAAAGTGGATCTCATGGATATTCTCATTGCTAGCACCAAGAAAGTGGATGAGGATAATGAAGGATATCAGACTATTATCAAGAGAAACAAAGGGAATAAAATGGGAGAAAATACGAAGGAGGAAACAGGAAATAAGAGCCAGAATTCGACTCAAGGGCAAAAAGGGAAATCGCAGGGAAGTGCTAAGAATTGGGCTGGAAATAGCGTTGGGGATCAGGGGCAAAAAGGGAACAATTATGTTAAAAATAGGAATTCTTTTGGAGGAGGTCAATGGAATAAGGGGAAAGGAATTTAGGGGCAAAATGGGAAAAATCAAAATCTGAATGGAAATTCTTATGGCAAAAATTCCGAGCAGGGGCAAAGCAGTAAAAACAACTTTTCTTTGAGTAAGGAGAATAGCATAAAGGGTACTACTGGAAAAAAGAATAATATGGGGAATGTTTCTGGGAACAGTATGCATCAGGAAGCTGTCAAGATTCAAGATAGAGGAAAAAAGGCGGACAGTGGGCAAAAATATATTCCAAAATCAGGAGCTGATTTCAAAATCAGTTCAAACTTTGATAAAAATTTTCAATCTAACAAATGTCAAGAGCCTGTGAATCTTTTCTCTAACAATAAATTTGATGTTTTAAAGGATCTGGAAGATGAAAACCAATTTGTTTTTTCAAAAAGGGGTGTTCAAGAGGTTGATCTTGCTTATTTGGATACAGTTGATCAAATGGAAGTTATAGGTGGTATTCCTTTGGAAGATACCAACATGGAATCTTTTTCCAATCACGCTTAGTTTTGGAATTTGGAACATTAGGGGCCTTAATCAATCCCATAAGCAAAAAGAAATAAAAAAGATGATCCAGTTGAGTAATTTGAGTTTATTAGCTGTTCTTGAGCCTTAAGCCAGTTTTAGTAAACTTGATGAGAAGTGTGACAAGATGTTTGGATTGTGGAAGTGGATTGCTAACAAAGGAAATTATGGTATTACTTCTCGTATTATTATTGGGTGGAATTCCAGTCTTTTTAGTGTTAACTTGATTGATCATAATGATCAAGTTTTTCATTTTAAAGTTAGGTTTCCAAACAATAATAAGTATGTGTTTTGTTCTATTGTCTATGATGCCAATAAGTATATTGAAAGAAGAGCTCTTTGGTCTTCTCTTGTGCATCATAAAGGTCTTGTTCGAGATGATCCTTGGTTGGTTGGGGGTGATTTCAATGTTACCCTTAGCCTTAATGAAAGCACTGCTGGTTCCTCTAGATATACTAAAGGCATGGTGGATTTTCTTGATTGCATTAATTCCTTGGAAATTCAAGATATTAACAGCAATGGGTTAAATTTCACTTGGAGTAAAAAACCGCAAGGAAGTAATGGTATTTTGAAAAAACTCGATCGTGTGATGGGCAACAACAGACTTCTTGATGATTTTCCTTCTATTTTTTCTTCGTGTCTTCCTTATGGGCTCTCTGATCACAGTCCGATTGTTATTAAGATTCCAATTAGAACTAAATTTAAAGTGCTTCCTTTTAAATTCCCTAATGTTCTGTAACAACTTGAAATTTATCCCGTCATTGTAACCCGCTTCCGTCAATAAAACCTGTCTTTGTCAAATTGTTCCGTTAACGTTTTGGATTAGGTTAATTAAATTGAGACTTTTATTATGATTTCATGAGTGTCCAAACACATTAGAAACACGTGAAACACCCTCGATATTCTTTGTAAAAGTTTCTAATTCATGACCACGTCGGGTTACGACAACTTAATCGGGTAAGACCATAATCTCCGTTTAACATCGGTTTCGGGGTGTGACAGATTGGTATCAAAGCCCTTGTTTGTAGTGAACTAAGTATACCGAACCTTACATGGTATATAACTATAAACACTAAGGGGCCGAAGTGCTCTGAACTAAAAGTATACTTTAAAAATATAAGTATTTTTCAAAAGTATACAAGAATATCTAAACACCAGAAACTGTAACCACGAGTAGAACAAAACATAAATAATTGGGTGTTGGGCACTACGGTTAAACCTGGGCATTTATGTAGTCGTGTCTAGGGTCAATATAGCATGATCAACTATATTCATTTGAGACACGGCCAACATGTGCTTGGGAGTGGTTGTGGTGTGCAGTAGGCCTAAAACTTACCTAATATCCAAGAAATGAGTCATCGTCGCAGTGAAACATAAAATACTATGGGAGTATTTTCTATAGCCAACTTCATTATAGAAATCCTTGTTCAAGTGTTGCTACTCATTCCCCTTAGCGATAAATTCCCTTGCTTTGGTAGCTTTCCTATATATTATCGCATAGTAGAACACTTTATCTGCCATAATGAGATATCTCTTGTTCCATATCTCTTGATTCAATTCAAAGGACTTACCATCCTCTCTTTCCTGATCATTTTAGATCAAGATGCCTCCAAGGAAAAGACCCAGCTCAAAGAACAAGAATCCTCCTCCACCACCACCTCCCTCTCCATTTGATCTCGCCATGTTCCAAGCAGCCGTTATTGCTGCTGTGGCTGCTGTTATGTCATAAATGAACCCCGACGGTTCAGGCGGACCAGGAGGTGGTACTCAGCCCCAAAACCAGGAAGGTAGTCAAGGACACCGGAAGGAGTGTTCCTAGAAAGACTTTATGAACGCGAAACCCACACCTTTCAATGGCACTGGAGGTGTTATTGCTCTGACACGATGGTTTGAAAAGATCGAGTCTATTTTCGAAATCTGTGCCTGTTCTGAAGTTGACAAGGTGAAGTTCGCCACCTGTACTTTCACTGATAATGCCCTGACTTGGTGGAATGGCCGAGTCAAATCCTTAACTTTGCCTGTAGCCAATGCTATGGGTTGGGAGAGCATGAAAGAGCTTCTACTTGCTGAATACTGCCCATGAGGCGAAATGCAGAAGCTGGAACATGAACTGTGGAACCTAAAGATGAAGGGTTCCTATATCGCCGCTTACACCTCTAGATTTGATGACCTAGTGCTTCTCTGTCCGGGAATGGTTACCCCGGAAAGTAAAAAGATTGAGAGATTCATTTGGGGCTGACCCAACCAACCAAAGGAAATGTTTTGACTGCGAAGCCAGACACCTACGACAGCGCCAAATGCCCAGCGTAAACTTTGATTGACCATGGTGATGATCTCGAGGAAGTGGCCACCACTTCTGATCCGGCTAAAGGGAGCGGTGAAAAATAAGAAGAAATCCTGGAGCAAGCGGAAGAGTCAGAGTTTGCAAGGATCCTCCAAGAAGCAGCAAACTATAGCAGTCCACGCTGCTACTACTCCTGTTGCTGTTTCTGCCGTCGCTTCTACAGCTCAAGCACCTACCAGTAGGTATGCTGGTACCCTCCCTAGGTGCAACAAGTGAAAATATCATCATCTCACTTCCAGCCCATGCCGTGAGATGCTCTGCAACAGTTGTGGCAAGAAAGGACACCTTGCATGAAACTGCAAAACACCAACCCAATCAACCAATCAAGCTTCCTGAGTAGGTGTCGGTCAGGCCTGCTATGGTTGCGGCGAGGTCGGTCATTACAAGAGAAACTGCCACAAGGCAGCAACGGCTGGCAACATCGGGAGAGTTCTAACTATGGGACGAGAAGAGGCAGTCGTCGATCCCACCGTTGTCACGGGTATGTTCCTTATCAACAACTCCTATGCATGCATCCTTTTCGATTCTGGTGCTGAAAGAAGTTTTGTTAGTCATGCATTCAAGCGTTTTCTTAAACATAATCCCCAACCATTAACCGAAATGTTTACCGTCAAGATGGCTAACAGTGAGAAAGAGAACGCTAACGATATATCCATAGGCTGTACCCTTACTTTGAATGATCATTCCTTTCCCATTGACCTAATGCCAGTTTCCATAAAGAGCTTTGATGATATCATTGGCATGGATTGGTTGAGTCCCAATCATGCTGATATCCTTTGCTACGAAAAAGACATCCGTCTTAATCTCCCCTTTTGCCAGACTCTCATGATCTATGGCGATAAACTCAGTTCCAACCTTCGCATCATTTCATGCATTAAAGCTCAAAAACTTCTGCGAAAGGAGTGTCACGCATTCCTAGCTCATGTAATCAACGAGAAACAGGAAGTTAGAGACCTCGAGATCATCCCCGAAGTCTGCGACTTTCCTGATGTCTTTCCCGAAGAGCTTCCAGGAATTCCTCCTGAACGTCAAGTCGAGTTTCGCATCGATCTAATTCCTGGAGCAAATCCTGTAGCCAAATCTCCGTATCGATTAGCACCAGCAGAAATGCATGAGTTATCCAACAAGCTCAATGAGCTACTCAGAAAAGGGTTCATCAGACCGAGTTCCTCACCCCGGGGAGCCCCGGTTTTGTTTATAAAGAAGAAAGATGGATCCTTTCGGATGTGTATAGACTACCGTGAACTGAATAAGTTGACCGTCAAAAACCGATATCCTCTTCCTCGAATTGATGACCTTTTCGATCAACTTCAGGGAGCCAGCTATTTCTCGAAGATAGACCTTAGATCAGGGTACCATCAGCTTCGAGTTCATGAGAGTGATGTTTCCAAGACATCATTCAGAACTCGATATGGTCACTACGAGTTTGTAGTGATGCCCTTCGGTCTAACCAATGCACCGGCAGTGTTCATGGACCTGATGAACCGGGTGTGTCGTCTTTTTTTGGACAAGTTCGTTATCATATTCATTGACGACATACTTGTCTACTCCAGAAGCGAAGAAGATCACAAACAACACTTGAGGATAGTGTTGGAAACTCTTAGATCGGAAAAACTATACGTGAAATTCTCCAAGTGCGAATTCTGGATTCGGAAGGTAGCTTTCCTTGGTCATGTGGTAAGCAAGGAGGGTATACACGTGGACTCGTCCAAAATCAAGGCGATAGAGAATTGGTCGGCACCGAAGACACCCACAGAAATCCGTCAATTCTTGGGTCTCGCCGGCTATTATCGTAGATTCATTCAGAATTTTTCCAGAATCGCCAAACCCCTAACCACTATGACATAGAAAGGTGTACCCTTTTGTTGGAGTGAAAAGCAAGACACTGCATTCCAAACGTTGAAGCGAGCCTTGTGCAGCGCACCTATCCTGTCTCTACCCGAAGGGACAGAGGATTTCGTTGTCTATTGCGATGCGTCCAATCAGGGCTTAGGCTGTGTGCTTATGCAGAGAGGAAAATTTATTGCTTATGCCTTGAGACAGCTGAAGGCACACAAAGTTAACCACACAACTCACGACCTGGAGTTAGGAGCAGTGGTCTTCGCACTAAAGATTCGGAGACATTACCTTTACGGAACCAAGTGCACAATCTTCACCAACCATAAAAGCCTCCAACATATCTTCGATCAGAAAGCCTTAAACATGAGGCAACGACGATGGGTAGAGTTTCTCAGTGATTATGAGTGCGAAATGCGCTACCATCCTGGCAAGGCCAATGTAGTAGCAGATGCCCTTAGCCGAAAGGAAAGCTCAAGCAACAAGGCGAAGACATTGACAATGACCGTCCATTCCCACTTATCCGCACAGATCCGAGAAGTCCAGTTGGAAGCCTTAAAACCAGAGAACGTATTGAATGAAGCTCTGAGGGGAATGGATAAGAAACTTGAGATCAGAGGTGATGGAGTTTAATGTTTCATGGATCGAATCTGGACCCCAAAGTTCGGAGGTTTCAGGGAAGTTGTCATGAACGAAGCTCACAAGACCAGATACTCTGTGCACCCAGGTTCGGATAAGATGTACCTGGATCTCAAGAAACTATACTGGTGGCCAAACATGAAAGCCGAAATCGCTACCTTCATGGGCAAGTGTCTGACTTGTGCCAAAGTAAAGGTCGAGTATCAGAAGCCCTCGGGTCTGCTCCAGCAGCCTGAGATACCTGAGTGGAAATGGGAGATGATTACTATGGATTTCATCACTAAGTTACCCAAATCTCCGAGTGGGTACGATACTATTTGGTTAGTTGTCGACCGATTGACAAAATCCGCTCACTTCCTTCCGATTAAAGAATCGTTCAAGATGGAAAGACTCACGCGAATCTACATCCAGGAGATAGTCTGACTACACGGTGTACCTGTGTCCATTATCTTCGATCGAGATAGCAGGTTTACCTCAAGGTTTTGGCAGTCCCTTTAGAAAGCTCTTGGAACTAAGTTGGATATGAGTATAGCTTATCATCCTCAGACAGACGGACAGGGTGAGAGAACTATCCAAACCTTAGACGACATGTTGAGAGCATGTGTCATCGATTTCGGAAAGTCGTGGGACACCCATTTACCCTTGATCGAGTTCTCGTATAACAACAACTACCACACCAACATCAAGACTGCCCCGTTCGAATCCCTCTACGGTCGCAAGTGCAGATCCCCTCTATGCTGGGCCGAGGTAAGGGACATGCAGCTAGCCAAGAGTCGAGTCCCCGACAGTGCTCTCACTGGTCCTGAAATCATCCGCAAAACTACCGAGAAGATCATCCAAATCCGAGAACAACTGAAAGCTTCACGAGACAGACAAAAGAGTTACGCCGATAAATGACGGAGACCTCTGGAATTCCAGGTTGGAGATCGTGTCCTGTTGAAAGTCTCACCCTGGAAAGGCATGATATGCTTTGGAAAGCGCGGAAAACTTAACCCGACATACATAGGACCTTTCGAGATCCTCGCTAGGATCGGTTCCATAGCCTACAAACTCCGACTACCTCAAGAGCTTAGCAACATCCATCCCGTCTTCCACGTCTCTAATCTTAAAAAATGTTTACCCGATGAAACCCTCGTGATCCCTCTTGATGAGATAGAGATCAACAAAAACCTGAACTTTGTGGAAGAACCAATCGAAATCATGGATCGATAAATCAAACGTACGAAACAAAGCCGTATCCCGATAGTGAAGGTTCGCTGGAATGCTAAGCGGGGACCCGAATTCACTTGGGAGCGTGAAGACTCGATGAAACAGAAATATCCGCATCTCTTTCAAAATCCATGATTTGTATCTTAATTCTAAATTTCGGGACGAAATTCCCTCTAGCAGGGGGATAATGTAACAACCTGAAATTTATCCCGTCATTGTAACCCGTTTCCGTCAATAAAACCCATCTTTGTCAAATTGTTCCATTAACGTTTTGTATTAGGTTAATTAAATTGAGACTTTTATTATGATTTCATGAGTGTCCAAACACATTAGAAACACGTGAAACACCCTCGATATTCTTTTTAAAAGTTTCTAATTCATGACCACGTCGGGTTATGACAACTTAATCGGGTAAGACCACAAGCTCTGTTTAACATCGGTTTCGGGGTGTGACATGTTCTTACTTTGAAACCTGAATTGAAAGATCTGGTTGAGAAGTATTGGAATATTGAGGTTCATGGAATCAAGATGTTATGTTTAACTCAAAAGCTCAAAAATCTCAAGAAGCCAATTCGCAATCTGCTAAAGGTCTAGGGGCATTTTTCGGAAAATGTTAATCATCTTCGTAAGGAGCTGGAAGCGATTCAATTTGATTTGGACTTGGATCCTTTTAATTCGCATCTTCGTCATTTGGAGGCCATCTTTCTTGGTGAACTTAAAAAAGCTTATGAAAAAGAGGAAAGTTTCTTGAAAAAGAAAGCTAAAATCCATTGGCTAAAATAGGGTGACAACAATTCTAAGTTTTTTCATAGAATTGTTAAAGGGAGAAATCATAAAAATAGAATTGAAGCTATTATGAATCGTCAGGGGGAATGGCTGGAAGTTGAAGATGTTTACAAAGAATTTGTGGATTATTTCAAGGAATTTCATAGAAATGATGTTCCTTGTGGTGAGATCTATCAACCTAATTCTTTGTTCATTAAAAATCTGGATCTTGCTGCCGCTGTTGAGATGGTCCAGGTGGTTTCTAATGAAGAAATAAAAGCTGCCCTCTTTGATATAGATGATGATAAATCCCCTAGGCCTGATGGTTATTCGGCTAAGTTTTTCAAATCAATGTGGTCTATTATTGGTGAGGATTTTTGCCTTGCTGTCAAAGAATTTTTTGCTAGTGGAAAGATCCTTAAAAGTTGACTCTCCTGATGGTTATCTACAAATGCATCAGCAAGGTTATTGTTGGAAGAATAAGGAATCATTTGGGAACCATTTTTGCTGATAACCAGTCAGCCTTTATCCCTGGGAGATCGATTACTGATAATATTCTCCTCTCTTAAGAACTGTTCCGGGGTTATCACAGAGACCGTGGTTTTTCTAGATGTGCTCTTAATGTGGATATTTAGAAAGCATATGACATAGTTAGCTGGTCATTTCTTTAGAATATTCTTTTTCACTTTGGGTTCCATCCTGCTATGATAAAGTAGATTATGCAGTGTGTGAGCACTCCCTCATATATGATCAGTATGAATGGTTCCTTCCATGGTTACTTTGAAGGGAAAAGAGGTCTTAGACAGGGATGTCCTTTATCTCCTTATTTATTCACTCTGGTGATGGAAACTTTTAATTTGATCTTACAAAGAAGAATAAAGTTTGAGCCATTGTTCAAGTACCATTGGAGATGCAAGAAACTTAAGTTCAACCACCTTTGTTTTGCGGATGATTTGATGATTTTCTGCCATGGAAATTCAGCTTCTGTCAGGGTGATTAAGGATAGTCTGGAAGAATTTGCTATTGTGGTTGGTCTTCACCCTAATTTCTCAAAACGTCACATTTTTTTTCGGGAATGTCAAAGCCAATGTAAAGGGTAAAATTCTTGACACTTTGCCATTTGTTGAAGGGAAGCTTCTGATGAGATACTTGGGAATTCCTCTAATTTCTACTAGATTGTTGATTCGTGATTGCAAAAGACTTGTTGATAATGTAACAACGCAAATTTTCAAACAAATTTTTCATTTTAAAAATATATTTATTTCCATTCAAAACAAGGCATAAATAGTTCAAGTATTCTGTCAAATACAAATAACCAAAATCCCAAGATCATAAAAGCATTCTTCAGTGTGTATCGATCACGCCGGCGCCTTCCCACGGTCCTTGCTAGTACCTGAAATACATGCACAACAACTGTAAGCATAAATGCTTAGTGAGTTCCCCAATATACAACTTACGCACATACGCCTTTCCAGGCCCTGACCTTCCGGTCCATGTGTCTCAGGGGACTTCCGTCCCTGCTGGGTAAACCTTCCGGTCCTACCCACGCCGACCTTCCGGTCCATCACACAACATATCGCCTTCCGGCCCATAACATATTGCCTTCCGGCCCATAATATAATCGCCTTCCGGCCCATAACATTCATAGCACATATAACAAATAACTTACCACATATAGCATACATATCACATATCATATCCGACCTTCCGGTCACACAGTCAAACCCTTCCGGGTACAGTATAATGAGAAGACTCACCTCGTAAATGCTGAAAGCTAGCAAATCCTGAAATCACTCGTGCACAAACCGACGAGCTACAACCTCCCTATAACATTACATATCTCATTAGCACTTATATCTTCTAAGTGTGACTATCCCTAAGAAGTCAGACTTAGGTCAACTCTGGTCAACGGTCAACGGTCAACTCGATCGGACTCGGCGAGTACCATGGCGACTCGGCGAGTCTAGACGTCCTCCAACTTTCTGAGATTCCTTATCTACTCGTCGAGTATCCTCCTCGACCCGACGAGTTGCCCCTGGAAGAATCACGGGGCCACCCCGACTCCACTCGTCGAGTCTGAAGAACAGCTCGACGAGTTCCAGTAATTCTCCAACCTACTCGCCGAGTCTGCTCATCGGACTCGGCGAGTCCACGCCATGCAGTCGATCAACTGCTTCCTGAGATGAGTCTCGTCCCGAAATACACAAGCATGGGACCCTCTGGACCCTTAAGGTCCTAATACAAGATTATAGTCGTTGGGTAACAAGGCACTAATTCATCTAATCACCCAAATGGGTTCCATAAACCCTAAATCCATGCATACATCAACAAACAGAAAGGAATCCGAAATATTACCTGGAATATGCCCTCTCTGTGTCTCCAAACCGCAGAATTCGAATCCCTTGCCGTTCCTTTAGCCAAAACCCTTCTCCTCCTTGCCCAACAATTTCTTCAAGCCCTAATATCCTCCAATCTTGCTCTAGATGCCCACAGCCGTTTAGGGTTCCTCTCAATCGACTAAAGACGGACAATGACGGCATATAAGAGCATTATATACGATCCAAAACCGAACGGTTAGGGTTTCTGCTGAACAGCGTCGACTCGCCGAGTCCATATCTGGACTCGTCGAGTCCAGTCGCGGACCCGCGACCAAGTCTGCGATCCTACTCGGCGAGTCTAGGCTCCGACTCGCCGAGTCCCCTCTTAACTCACCCCAAAAACATAATTAAACAATACCTGAGATTTCGGGCTGTTACAACTCTCCCCCACTTGGATTAGACTTCGCCCTCGAAGTCTCACTCTGCAAATAGTTCCGGATGCTGCTCCCGCATCTCGCGTTCCGGTTCCCAAGTCATTTCCGATCCCTTACGGTGTTGCCATTGAACCAACACCAGAGGTACCTCCTTGTTCCTCAGAACCTTGATCTTTCGATCTCTGATAGCCACTGGTCTCTCCGCGTAATTCAGGCTCGCATCCACCTGAATATCCTCCAATGGAACCACTGCCGACTCATCGGCTATGCACTTCCTCAACTGCGACACATGAAAAGTGTCGTGGATCTGACCCAACTCTGCTGGCAACTCCAACCGATAGGCTACCCGGCCTATCCTTGCAATCACACGAAATGGCCCAATATACCGGGGCCCCAATTTGCCCCTCTTCCTGAATCGAATCACTCCTTTCCAAGGAGAGACCTTCAGGAGAACGAAGTCGCCGACTTGAAACTCAAGCTCGGATCGGCGCCTGTCAGCATAACTCTTCCGTCGGCTCTGGGCGGTCAATAACCTCTGTCTAACTTGCTGAATCTGCTCTGTCGTCTGAAGCACGATCTCTGTGCTACCCATCACTCTCTGTCCCACTTCTCCCCAACAAATGGGGGTCCGACACCTCCTACCATACAACAGCTCAAAAGGTGGCATACCAATGCTCGAATGATGGCTGTTGTTGTAGGAAAACTCTGCTAAGGGTAAATATGCATCCCAGCTACCCCCGAAGTCTAACACACACGCTCGAAGCATGTCCTCCAGCGTCTGAATCGTCCGCTCGCTCTGACCGTCTGTTTGGGGATGGTATGCGGTACTAAAATGCAATTTGGTACCCAGCTCCTCATGAAATTTCTTCCAGAACCTGGAAGTGAAACGCACATCACGGTCTGACACAATCGAGATCGGCACCCCATGCCGAGATACCACTTCTCTCACATATATCTCTGCTAACTTCTCTGCTGAAGAACTCTCGCTGATGGCAAGGAAGTGTGCACTCTTCGTCAACCTATCCACAATCACCCAAATTGCATCAACTCCCCTGGCAGTCCTCGGCAATTTGGTGATGAAATCCATAGTGATCTGCTCCCACTTCCACTCGGGGATCTCCAATGGCTGTAACTTGCCATGCGGTCTCTGGTGCTCAGCCTTAACCCTACGGCAGGTCAAGCACCGCTCGACGAACCATGCAACGTCCCTCTTCATACAGGGCCACCAATACTCTTTCCTCAGGTCCAAATACATCTTCGTAGCACCGGGATGGATCGAGAATTTCGATCTATGAGCCTCTTCCATCAAAGTAATACGCGTACCGCCCACAAACGGTACCCAAATCCGACCCTGAAATGTCATAAGCCCTCGCCCATCCTTAACGAACTCTGAAATTAATCCCACGACCCGCTCTTTCTTCTGCATTTCTGGTCGCACAGCTTCGGCCTGCGCCCCACGAATAGCATCCAAAACTGGAGTCATCACAGTCAGTCTCAAGCATACATCTCGCAATGGAGTGCTCTCCGCCCTGCGGCTCAACGCGTCGGCTACCACATTAGCCTTGCCTGGGTGGTACAGGATCTCACAATCGTAATCCTTGACCACATCCAACCACCTCCTCTGACGCATATTTAGGTTGGGCTGATCCATCAAATACTTCAAGCTCTTATGGTCCGTATATATCGTACATCGAACCCCATACAGGTAGTGACGCCAAATCTTGAGAGCGAATACTACTGCTCCCAACTCTAAATCATGCGTAGGGTATCTCGCCTCATGAGGCTTCAGCTGCCTCGACGCATAAGCTATCAAATGACCCCTCTACATCAACACTGCACCCAATCCCGAAATCGATGCGTCGCAATATACCACAAAATCTTCCATCCCTTCCGGAAGAGCTAATACCGGGGCTTTGCACAACCTCTGGCGAAGTGTCTCAAAGGAGATCTGCTGCTCGGGCCCCCATGAGAATGCAACACCCTTCCGGGTCAATCTGGTGAGTGGCACTGCGATCTTGGAGAAATCCTTGATGAATCTCCGATAATACCCTGCCAACCCCAGGAAGCTCCTGATCTCAGAAGGTGACTTCGGCACCTCCCAACTCATTACCGCCTCAACCTTGGCCGGGTCGACCAATATCCCTTTCTGATTGACAACATGTCCTAGAAATTGGACCTCTCGCAGCCAGAAGTCACATTTGGAGAACTTTGCATAAAGCTTCTCCGACCTCAATACCTCAAGGACCTCCCTCAAATGCTCCTCATGCCGCTCTCTAGATCTAGAGTACACCAGAATGTCGTCGATGAATACAATCATTGACCGATCCAACATCGGTCTGCATACCCTGTTCATGAGATCCATGAACACCGCCGGGGCATTGGTGAGTCCGAAAGGCATCACCACAAACTCATAATGCCCATATCGCGTCCTAAACGCTGTCTTCTGGACATCCTCGTCCCGCACTCTCACCTGATGGTACCCTGACCTCAGATCGATCTTGGAAAACCAAGACGCTCCCTGCAACTGATCGAATAAATCATCGATCCTCGGTAACGGGTAACGGTTCTTGACCGTCAACTTGTTCAACTCCCGGTAATCAATACACATCCGGTGTGAACCATCCTTCTTCTTGACGAACAGAATAGGTGCTCCCCACGGCGAGCTGCTCGGCCGAATGAATCCCTTCCCCAACAGCTCCTGGAGCTGTGAGGACAACTCTTGCATCTCTGGAGGTGCGAGACGATAAGGCACCTTAGCAATAGGCGCGGCCCCTGGAACCAGATCGATACCAAACTCTACTTGCCTCACAGGAGGTACTCCCGGCAGCTCTTCGGGGAAAACATCTGGAAACTCGCGCACCACAGGGACCTCCTCAAATGATTTCGGTCTCTCGGAAACCTCCCGCGTATCCATCACATACGCCACAAAACCCTTACAGCCCTGCTGTAGACACTGCCTCGCCCTAGCGGCCGAACAAAAAGCTGATCCCAATCGGGTACCCTCGCCGTACACCGAAAGAACTCCCCCACTATGGTCTCGTATGGTCACCAGCTGACGCTCACAGTCGATGACAGCGCCGAATCGGCTCAACCAGTCCATGCCTACGATGACACAGACATCACCCATCGCAATAGGGATCAGGTCAAGCGGGAATTCAATCCCGAAAATCTCTAGTACACATCCCCGAATAACCTCCGTGGCACAAATCACTTTCTCGTCAGCTATAGAAACTCTCAAAGGTCGACTCAACGACTCATGACTAACGCTGATATGCTGACTAAAGGCTAAGGACACAAAGGACCTACTCGCACCCAAGTCAAATAACACTAAGGCAGGCACAGAGTTCACAAGAAAAGTACCTACGCATATAATAACATAAGCATAACATCTCGACATTAAAATAATTACATGAATTACAACATACCTGCCACAACATCGGGCGCAGCGCGGACCTCCTCCGCAGTCAGCTGAAAGGCTCTCCCCCGAGCCCTCGGGGCCTCGGCCTTCACCGGTCGAGTCGCAGTAGCTCCGGCAGCAGGTGCAGATCCCTGAAGAAGCTGAGGGCACTCGGCCTTCCTATGGCCAGTCTGGTTGCAATGAAAGCAAACCGTAAATCCCTTGGGACACTCCCTAGCAATGTGCCCCTCCTTGCCACACTTGTAGCAAGCACCAGATCGACACGCCCCCTCATGACCCTTGCCGCACTTTCCGCAAGTGCGGCTCTTCGAACCTCCTGTCCTCGCATCAGCGGACTTAGTCCGCTTGGCTGCCGGCTGGAACTGAGCCGGTCGCCGGTCCACCCGCTGAGACTCGGCCTCCTCCCTGGCCTGGGTCTCCAACTCGATCTCGCGCTTCCTGGCATTCGCCTGAAGCTCCGCAAAAGTATGGTAGGTGGAGTTCGACACAAACTCTCGGATATCCCTCCTCAACACTCCCAAGTACCGGCTCATCCGAGCCTGATTAGTGGACACCAGCTCGGGGCAGAACATTGCCCTCTCATGAAACTTCCGCGTAATCACCGCAACAGAATCAGTACCCTGCTTGAGGGTTAAGAACTCCTGCACCAATCGTTCCCTCTCCACCGGGGGAACGTACTCATCCCTGAACATGGCAGTAAACCCCTCCCATGTCACCGCTGTAGTCTCTGCCAAAGTGAAGTTCGCCGTCACGAACTTCCACCAGTCCTTCGCTCCCAGGCGGAGCTGGTTCAAAGCGAACCGTACCCTCAGGTGCTCCGGGCATGAACACGTGTAGAAGCACCCCTCTATGTCCGCGATCCACCTCATCGCAGCAATCGGATTCTGCGTCCCATCGAACTCCGGTGGCTTCGTGTTGCTGAACTCTCGGAACAACAACGAGTCACCTCCCTGTGGCCTAGCAGCGGCCACAGCTGCGGTAGCTGCAGCGGTTGCAGCCTCAGTCAACGCGGCGTACCGCTCATCGAATGTCTCCATCAGGGTGGTCTTAATAGACCCAAACATCTCCGGGATCTCAGCCCGGATCGCTGCCGCCACCTCCTCGTGAATCATCTGACGAATATCCTCGTCACTCACACCGCTCGTACTCGCTCCGTGGCGTGGTCTAACCATAATGTCTCTGAAATACAACATAAAACCATCAGAGACTCCATCGAGTATAATCATACTCGATACGCAACCCTACTCAGTCCCCGATATCCAGGGATTCTTACTTGGGTCTCCCACTGACCCGGTGTCCTCGATAGTACGGGCCCAATACTACCGACCACACCGCATCAGCGTTCATCCCAAGTCTTCCTCCCCAAACTCCGGATAGTGAGTACTCTACTTCTGATATGCACTATCTACCCGCATACTAGCAACGCATCCCATATAGGCAAATTTTCCCTAGACTAAGGCATCACAAATCAGGCCACTCTAGTCCTATCATGAATACCTAGTCTTCTAGCATGCATAACAATTCATATCATATAATATTGTAAGGTATTTTGGGGATCTTTACCGTTCGGGCGCTGACTGATCGTACACACTGCCTCTTTCTTGCTTACCACAAAACCATTTACAAAAGTTTATGCCTTTATTTAAAAAGTTTTCCTCAAATCCTCGGTTTGAGTTCAGTTACTCCTGAAGGTGCACCCGAATCCCTCAAACCAAGGCTCTGATACCAATTGTAACAACGCAAATTTTCAAACAAATTTTTCATTTTAAAAATATATTTATTTCCATTCAAAACAAGGCATAAATAGTTCAAGTATTCTGTCAAATACAAATAACCAAAATCCCAAGATCATAAAAGCATTCTTCAGTGTGTATCGATCACG
The DNA here is from genome assembly GCF_051521515.1 of Lactuca serriola. Taxonomy (NCBI): domain Eukaryota; kingdom Viridiplantae; phylum Streptophyta; class Magnoliopsida; order Asterales; family Asteraceae; genus Lactuca; species Lactuca serriola. Next base: position 24,568 of record NC_136412.1, read on the forward strand.
CCGGCGCCTTCCCACGGTCCTCGCTAGTACCTGAAATACATGCACAACAACTGTAAGCATAAATGCTTAGTGAGTTCCCCAATATACAACTTACGCACATACGCCTTTCCAGGCCCTGACCTTCCGGTCCATGTGTCTCAGGGGACTTCCGTCCCTGCTGGGTAAACCTTCCGGTCCTACCCACGCCGACCTTCCGGTCCATCACACAACATATCGCCTTCCGGCCCATAACATATTGCCTTCCGGCCCATAACATATTGCCTTCCGGCCCATAATATAATCGCCTTCCGGCCCATAACATTCATAGCACATATAACAAATAACTTACCACATATAGCATACATATCACATATCATATCCGACCTTCCGGTCACACAGTCAAACCCTTCCGGGTACAGTATAATGAGAAGACTCACCTCGTAAATGCTGAAAGCTAGCAAATCCTGAAATCACTCGTGCACAAACCGACGAGCTACAACCTCCCTATAACATTACATATCTCATTAGCACTTATATCTTCTAAGTGTGACTATCCCTAAGAAGTCAGACTTAGGTCAACTCTGGTCAACGGTCAACGGTCAACTCGATCGGACTCGGCGAGTACCATGGCGACTCGGCGAGTCTAGACGTCCTCCAACTTTCTGAGATTCCTTATCTACTCGTCGAGTATCCTCCTCAACCCGACGAGTTGCCCCTGGAAGAATCACGGGGCCACCCCGACTCCACTCGTCGAGTCTGAAGAACAGCTCGACGAGTTCCAGTAATTCTCCAACCTACTCGCCGAGTCTGCTCATCGGACTCGGCGAGTCCACGCCATGCAGTCGATCAACTGCTTCCTGAGATGAGTCTCGTCCCGAAATACACAAGCATGGGACCCTCTGGACCCTTAAGGTCCTAATACAAGATTATAGTCGTTGGGTAACAAGGCACTAATTCATCTAATCACCCAAATGGGTTCCATAAACCCTAAATCCATGCATACATCAACAAACAGAAAGGAATCCGAAATATTACCTGGAATATGCCCTCTCTGTGTCTCCAAACCGCAGAATTCGAATCCCTTGCCGTTCCTTTAGCCAAAACCCTTCTCCTCCTTGCCCAACAATTTCTTCAAGCCCTAATATCCTCCAATCTTGCTCTAGATGCCCACAGCCGTTTAGGGTTCCTCTCAATCGACTAAAGACGGACAATGACGGCATATAAGAGCATTATATACGATCCAAAACCGAACGGTTAGGGTTTCTGCTGAACAGCGTCGACTCGCCGAGTCCATATCTGGACTCGTCGAGTCCAGTCGCGGACCCGCGACCAAGTCTGCGATCCTACTCGGCGAGTCTAGGCTCCGACTCGCCGAGTCCCCTCTTAACTCACCCCAAAAACATAATTAAACAATACCTGAGATTTCGGGCTGTTACAGATAAAGTCCGATGCAGAATTGGAGATTGGAGGAACAAATATCTCTCTTATGCTGGAAGGCTGCAACTTATCTCTTCGGTTCTTTATTCCCTGCCTGTGTATTGAGCTTCTTGTCTTCTTATCCCGGCTGCTATAACTAAAGAGATTGATAAATTGATGAAGAATTTTCTTTGGGATTGCGATGAGTCCAAAAAGGGGAGAGCTAAAATGTCTTGGTCCTCTATTTGTAAGCCGGTGGAGTATGGGGGATTGGGTCTTAGAAATCTTAGAGCTTGGAATAAAGCAATTTTATCCAAGAGAATATGGATGATTATCTCCTATTGTGAATCTTTATGGATGAAATGGATAAATATTATGTTTTAAAAGGAAGAAGCTTCTAGGATGTAGAGGAAAAATAGGACTTGAGATGGAGCTGGAGAAATTTGATAAGATTGAGACCCAACTTTAGAAATCATTTTTGTACCAAGATTGGGAATGGACCCAATACTTTCATGTGGTATGATGATTGGCATCATCTTGGAGCCTTTTCTCATGTCCTTTCTCCAAGAGAAATTGCTAGTGCTGGGTTTAGAATTTCTGACAAGGTCAAGGATGTTATTGTTGATAATTATTGGTTTTGGCCTTCTGAGTGGCTCTCTCTTATCCCTCAATTGAATGACTTTCAATTTCCAGTTCTTGATCCTCTGGTGGCTGATAGAGTTTTATGGAGGAAAAGAGATGGTCAAGTGGTTGAGTTTGATATTCATCAAGTGTGGATTGACCTAAGTAATAGTGGTCAGAAGGTCCCTTGGGTTCATCTTGTGTGGTTCAAGCAACGCATCCCAAGACACAGTTTCATTCTATGGCTTGCTATACAGGAGAGACATATGACTCAGGATAAAATGAGGTTTTGGGACAAAAATAAAAATCTCAAGTGCACTCTTTGCAATTTGCAACCTGATTCGCACTCTCATTTGTTTTTCGAATGCCCATATTCTTCTTTGGTTTGGAAAGCTGTGAAAGATAGAGTGGAGTTAAAAAGTGTTTCTCATGGTTGGAAAGAGATTATTGAAGATTTTCAAGATTCTCTCAAAGGAAAAAGTATTCAAGTTTTTATTATGAGAATTGCTTTTGCTGCCACCGTGTATCATGTTTGGAGAGAAAGGAATTTTAGACTTTTTCGTAGAGGCAAGAATGAGGAGAATAAAATTATTTTGTATACTTCTGAAGAAATTCGTCTTAAGCTTATTGGGCTTAAAGGCGGTTTTTGGGGTTTGACAATTCTGTCAAAAGGAAGTGGGGTGTTCCTAATGGTGAGAAGAATCAAGATTGTGTTAATGATTAGTGGAATTGACGGATTTGGGTTTAGCAATTTTCCTTTAAAAATTGTTTGCTAATCAGTTTTATCCCGATTTTCTTTAGGAGTTTTCCTTTAGAAGTGGTTTTTTTTAATGCAAATGGGTTTTATCCCCATTATTGGTTGTTCTACTCCTTTGCAACTTGGAGTCTCCACTTTGGTGGGTGTCATTGCTAGTTCGATTAGCAAGTGGTGGGATATTCACCCGTTAATACATGGGATTGGGTACGTTAACCTTAGACTATACCACATTTGGGTTGGTTGTTTCCTTTGTAACTATAAAAACAATCACTTTTTGGCCTTTCGGGGTTTCTTTATGGTTTTTGCTATCCGGTTTATCCCGGATTTCATTGGAATCTTTTCCTTTGAAGTGGTTATTTTTTAATGCAAATGGGTTTGATCCCCGTTAGTTGGTGTTTTCTTCCTAGGCGACTAGGAATCTCCACTTTTGTGGTGCCACTGCTAGTTCGATTTGCAAGTGGTGGGATATTCACCCGACAATACACGAGATTGGGTACGTTAACCTTAGACTGTACCATTCTTGGGTTAGTTGTTTCCTTTGTAACTATAAAAACAACCACTTTTGACCTTTTGGTTCTTTTTTATGTTTTATGCTGTCTGGTTTATCCCAGACTTCATTGGAATCTTTTCCTTTGAAGTGGTAATTTACTTAATGTAAACGGGTTTGATTCCCGTCAGTTGGATTTTTCTTCCTAGGCAACTAGGAATCTCCACTTTGGTGGGTGCCACTGCTAGTTTGGTTAGCAAGTGGTGGGATATTTACCCGACAATACACTGGATTGGGTACGTTTACCTTAGACTATACCACCTTTGGGCTGGTTGTTTCCTTTGTTTACATAAAAACAACCACTTTTGGATCCTTGTTCTCTTTTGGTCTTACCTTAAGATTCATGCCAACCGGTTTATCTCGGTTATTATTGGTATTTTTACCTTTGATGTGGATTTTGAAGGTTTTATTCTAAAGTTTTTTGGAATTAACCTTCAAGGGTATTTTTGGAATTACCCTTAAAATAAAGGAATTGACGGAATTGATCTTTTTGATGATAATAACTTTGGTTGTTTGTCCAAGGGTTCTATTTTCACAAAAAGATGGTTTACCCCTCAAGGGTATTTTTGGAATTCTTGGACCATTTACTTGAAAGGCTTCATGAAGATTTTTTGGGATTTATTTAGCAAGATTGAAGATAGTGATAATTTGAAGTTTCTTTGGAAGTTATTGGATAAGCTTGGATATTTCGGTTTTAGCATCTTACTTTCTCGGAGTTTGAAGACTAATTTTTTCGCTAAAGATGATGGTGCTAAAAGCTTGGAAGAGATTGAAGATATTTTTTTGGATCAGTATTATTGGGAATGGGTTTGTCAATAAGTTTATTAATTGGAGCATATGGGTTTTTCAAGAGATGAATGCAATGAAGATAAAAAGAAGATGTTTGAAGAAGAAAAGTGAGGATTTTAAGAAGTTTAAAGCTAAATGGTCAAAGTTGATTGCTTTTTTTGGACAAAGATTGTATTGGAGTTTTTTGGACATTAGTGGAGGATTGATCAGGTTGGCCAATGATTCTCATGATTTGGAAGTTCCTTGGATGTATTGCAAATTTGGTATTTTTCAAACCTTGGATTATTTTTTCGAGTATTAGGCCAAAATTCTTGATATGTTTGGATGGTGGACTAATTGTTACTTAAAGATTGAAGACTTTGAAGATTTTTTGAGTGGGATGATGTTAGCTTTTGATCTCATTGTTTATATTTTTAGAAGCGATGATTGGTTTCACTCTCTTCAATGAAATTGGAGATGGAAGTGGATTGGTTGGTGGAGCTTCGTTAGGTTTTTATGTAATTTTAATTTCCTTAGTTGTTAGTCTGTTAGTTGTTTAGTAAGGGTTTGTTTGTAGCTAGTTTTTTTGGGGCGGTTGCCTCCTTTCTTTGTAATGTTTTTTCTTTTTTATTAAAATTTGCCAAGGGGTTTCCCCTTTTATCCAAAAAAACCCTAAACCTTAAACCCTAAACCCTAAACCCTAAAACCCTAAAACCCTAAACCCTAAACCCTAAAACCTAAACCCTAAACCCTAAACCCTAAACCCTAAACCCTAACGACACTGTCACTGCTTCCTGTCCTCAAACAAGATAACCCTGAACCTCCAACCCCTGCTTCCCTGATTACAACTGACCACCAACATTATCCCTTGTATAATCCTTGACTCATACCCGAACCTAACTGGCTAGTAACTTGTCCTTATTTATGGAATTCTATGTTGGCCTGCATTTGGAATAATTTCCATTAATTCCCAAACGTTTCTCCCCCACTTGGGTTCAGCCAGATTCTAACAATCTTCATAGCCATTCAAACTCCCTACATAGGCCATACTTCACCCCATTGATCCTTGACACATGCACCTTCCATTACTGATCATAATAGAAATTGGATTCCTCGAATAATTTCGAAAAGATTTTACTCCATGACTGATATCCATAGCGACCAAATTCCAAGATTTCGACTTGCGATCACAAATTATAACAATGAGCAACCTAACCGTAAACCTTCTAAACTCAAAGCATAATCTCAACCGCAAGTAACTGAACAAATCCTTTATAATCACAACTTATCAACAAAACTCCCTGAACTGAATAACATCGTTCCGACACCCTAACTTGAAATTTAAAAGTTTTCTACTCCATTCTTACCAAAAGATCGACGTACTCGAAGCATCAACAACTGATATAACCTGAATGCCTTCGAACAATCCCAAAAACTCAATAAGTCCACATGAAAATGTACCACCCACACCCAGAAGTTGATGGATCACAACATTTCCTATCCTACTAGTGATATTAATCGATCCAACGAGCTAATCAACCTTACAACCGAAATTTAGCCTAAAAAACACAAACACATATGAAATCTATCTATGTTAACTTCGCAGGAGTGACCGGCTACAACAAGATCCATGCCTAGAAGTTTCTGGTACGCAGAACACACCCACGTCTGTGAAAAAGTGAATTTGACAGCAACTTGTACTATACTTGTGTTCTGTCTAATCCCTTATACCTCTCAACCACAAAAGATCTCGGCTTTCTCGAATTCCAAAAATACAATGGGCCTAAAATTAAACTTATTTCTTCCCATTTCATTGAACCACCATAGTCAATCTGACTGATAACCTTCGAAATAGAACACCCATTCTTCCTCTTCTTAGGGCTCACTCTGTTACTCGCCGAAGTCTCCCACTTAGATGCCTGAAACCGATGCGTCTAAATTCCTACTTAACACGACTTTAGGTATGAAAAATGATATATGACCAACCTTCTATTAATAATACCCTGACAATATGAAGAAACTATGATCCTTAGGCAGAGAATTTAACTAAAATGAACATAACATCGCACACAAGCAATTACAAGATCCTATGCATGAATAAATAAACATGAAGAAACCAAATAAGTATATAACCTGCAATAATATCTAGTGGAACTCAATTGTGACAACCCGAAATTTCCATTTGGTCAAACCCTAAAAGCCAACCACTTTGTATCATAAGTCAATGTCATTATTTCTTATTTTTAAGAAATATAAAGTTCGTTTGATTATTTTAATATTATTTTTAAACGAACGGGTGAAAGAAAGTGCCGTCTCGGGTTTTGAATTTTAAAAACTACAAACACCTCACGTCTTAGAAATTCCCAACCAAACTTTTATGTTTGGGGTGAAAAATCACCCAAAAACCGTGAGCTCATACCTATGTATGAGTTTACTCCCCAAAAGTCTAGCCATTTGTGTTTACTCCCCAATTTCACAAAAGAGTAAACTCCAAAAAGGCTTTCAAGTATCATCCTAGTTTTGATTCCAAATCTTCAAACTTGTAAGTGTTCTAACCATTTCAAGTTAGTAAAACACTTAATCTAGTGTTTGTGCATCTAACCATCCCCTCATTTATGCATTTTGTCTAGATTTCCAAAACACCAAGAACACCAAGAACACACACTAAGTGTTCTTGGCCTTTTAGCTCAAATAAAGCCTCCAAATAGTAAGTACTTCCATCCTAGAGTGTTACTAAGCTAGTATTACATTTAAACATCAAAAAATTATGTCAACAACACAAGGTTAGAGGTGTTCACGGTCCAAGAATGTTCTTGGGCCGTAAACACCATAAATGGCACCAAAGTGTGCCTAAGTCCCTAATCTAAGTCCTAGTTTGATGTATAAGCCATCCTTTACATGTTTAAACCTTCCCTTAATGTGTTTAAGCCTTGAAAAACATCAAAGACCAACATGTATAGGTGTTTACGGTTTGGGGATCTCCCAAAACTGTAAACACCCTAAAGTGTGTTTAAATGGGTCATTTTCCTTCCTTAGGCCTAACAACTAACTTATACATTTACCTAGTTGTGTTAAGGACTTGAAAACATGGCAATACCCTTTTCCATAAGGGTTTACTACTGTAAACCCAAAGGGAAATGTCCATGAAGCCGTAAACTCCTCCAAGGAGTGTTTTTGTTGCCCTAGTCCCTTCCAAAGGCCAAACCACTTAGTAGAAATGCTTCAAAAGGCTTGTTAAACCACAAAACAACACATGGTCAATAGGAGTAGAGTTTACGACCGTAAACTCTAGAGTTTACTGCCGTAAACTCCCTAGGTTATGACCATCAAAACCCTAAACTCCAAGGGAGTTTACCCTTGAACTCCAAACACCCTAGCTTTGCCCTACCAACACTCGGATGCAATCCTTGTGATCTTTAACACTTAAAACAAAGTGTTTTCATGTTCTAGCGTGTCCCCACTTAATTTATTAGTTATAAATTGGCTAATTAGTTATTTATATGTTCATTATAGGATAACTAGGCTCGTGCGTGTGTACAAGTCTTCCTTTGTCACCTAGCACCGAACCCGACACTTCAATCCAATCCACTCACCACAAGTGAGTTCATACCCCTTAACTAACCTTTGAAATATTTTTAAATGTTTTAAATGCTTTAATGGGGGGGGGGGAATACAAGTTGAATACTTATAGTTATTACATATATCACATGTGATTAATAACTACAAACCAATGTATTTATTACTGTTCAAACTGTTTATCAAACTGTATTACTTCAAACTGCTTTACAAACTCTTTTACTTATCAAATACTTTTACTTAAACTTTTTTATACTTATTATAAATTGCATGCCCGTAGATGTAAAATTATATAAGCAATGTTTAAAAGGCTTAGGAAGGCCGTCCGCCATATTTCCTTTTCGCGCTTGAGATGTGGTCTGGTGGGATATCGGGTAGCCGTCCGAAGGTCGTTTCAATATTTATTATATATCATGTGTACATATATAGTCATAAACGTTCTTCCATATTCATGCGTACTAGTTACATCATTAGTAAGTTACCATCGGGGTAGCACAGGATCATACTTATACTATTGCTAGATCAATGAGTCAGTTCATTCATGCGTCAGTACTTATTTCTATGAGAACATATACAACTATACTAGAAAGAGAACATATACAACTATACTAGAAGAAGAACATATACAACTATACCAGAAAGAGAACATATACAACTATATTAGAAAGAGAACATATACAACGATACTAGAAAAAGTAACAATACATTACATATACATGAATACGTTGACAAAATTGTGATCCACTGTATCGGAGCATGCCTTAAATGTCATGGCCCGAGTTGTAGCCAGAGTCTCTTGGAGGGAGAGCGTGAGTTTGCGTATAGATCTATACTAGATTGACTATCCTACACCTTGCTGCTAGCTACAGCCGGACCTGCAGGTCTGCGGGTGCCAAACGTCATACCTTTTTACGACCTACATTTGTCGTTGTTACCTAGTCGATAGTATGGTACAATTAATCACATGATACCTTAATATAAATCCGTTTTAAGGTAGTTAGTACAACATTAGTTCCTATAATACAACACTACAGTACTACAATAATTTACCCTTTAGATACATTTAGTGAGCATTTCACTTAAACATTAATGTACAAACTATATTTTGTTAATGATAGTTACACTTGGGAAAATTACACACTTTTACGATAAACGAGCATACAAAACAGTTACGCCTTGGTAGAAGGCTACTTTTAATAGAAAATGTAGGTTTTTCTGAGAGATTCAAACGTTTTGATACAAACACCGACACTAAATTACTTATGAACTCACCAGCTTAATGCTGATAAACTCTTTCAAAATAACATGTATTCTCAGGTCGTCAGTAGACAGGTACCGAGGCCAGCTTTTGAGAAGATGGAGCGCATCCAAGACTCATCTTATTATTTTGATTTACTTTATGGTGTCTATAACTGTACATAACACACTTGTATTAAAATTATATATTTAATGCAATGGATGATGTTGTTTGGTTATTTACTGTTATACTGTGTTGTGATACTTTACATGACGTGCTCCGCCCCAGAACGTTTCCGCCGTTCTTGGTTTTGGGGTGTGACAAATTGGTATCAGAGCATTGTTTATAGTGAATTGAGTATATCAACCCAAAAAAGATATACTAACTATAAACCCATTTGGGATTAAAACACTCTGACCAAGAGTCTATACTTTAAAATACTAAAATATTTAATTAAGTATACTAGTCTGCATTCATACTAAAATCAGTGTCACAATGACAAGAACAAATTTATTACGATTGTTAAATATCACAAGTGCGGTCGGGGATGTATGGTCAGTCCTGGGAATGGCATAGCCTGATCAACTATGCTGGTCCGAGGAGTGATTAGCATATGCCCTAGAATGGTTGTGATATGTTAACAAGTCTAAAAACTTACCAACAATACCACAAGGAGAACAGTAGAACCTAAACTTAAAATACTATAGGGGTATTTTGTGCTACTACAAGCTATTTATACACTAGATTCTTATACCTCTCTTCTCATGTAGATTAAATGGTTGGATTCCATCATGGCGACCCGTACTTCCCAAATGAAGGCAATGCTGGGTGGATCGAAGAAGAGCCCGAAGATGAGCATCCAATCCCTTTGGATGATCACCTCGCAGAAGGCTTTTCTGATGGATCTGACTCTGAGCCTGAAGTCAACAACCTACCGCCAGTAGGTCAAGCCCCAAACAACAACCCCCGACCAGCTTTCCCAGGTCCCACTCCCTTGTGGGCAACCAACTTGAATCGCTAGAGTGATGAACATGGTCAACCCTTACCTTACTTTGGGGACCGAAGCTTTTACAACCTCAACAAAGGTGGCTCTGCGGATCGAGCTCTGCCCGTCATTGTCCGTAGAATAGCTCGTAATGTTGAGCAAGGTCGAGCAGCCATCAACCGGGTCATAGAGATGGATGCCAACTCTGGTGTCAAAACAGTCTGCATCCGCCGTCTTGAAGAAGAAATGGAAAGGACTAGGAGGACCAATGAGACCCTGCAGCAACAGCTGGCTGCCTCCCGAGCCGAAGTCATGGAACTTCGAGCCCGTCAGAGGGCTCATGAGCGACACCTTCAAGAGGTGGTTCGTCAAGTGGCAGACGTCAGGGTTCGCCCGAGGAATTCCCATCGCCGTTAGAAGATGTCTAGTACATCTTTATCTTTTGGTTAAGGAATAGCCTTTAGTATCTCTACTCTAAGTAGCACTTGTTTGTAAAATATTCCTAACTTTAAGTACTCTAATTAGGAATCTACGAACTGTCAAACTTTCCGTATGGTATGATGTAAGACCTACTGTTAGGTTGATTTTCCCTTAAACTTGTTACATCGATAATACCAGTATTTTAGACAACTATCTAATTTGTGGGAAAAATTTGTACACTTCTGTTTTCCTACTAATCTTCTTGATTGTGATCTCAAACACTCATTCAACTGTTGGGCTATGGTTAGTTAGTGCATGTGTCACTCTCACCCCACTTACAATTGATTCTTACCATTTTGTTTATCTTTATAAACTTATAGCTGAAAGATGCCTCCTCGCAAATCTCCCAGGAATAACCCTGCACCTCGACCACCTCCTCCTCCTCCTACGGTCATCGATACTGCCGCCCTGAATGCTACCGTAGCTGCAGCAGTGGCAACTTCCATGGCTCAGTATCACTCTACTGATGCCAGTAGAGGTGGAACGCCTGTTGACTCTATTCCTACTGAAATCCATGTGCGCTCGAGAGAGTGCTCCTACAAAGATTTCACCAACTGCAAGCTGAAGTCCTTCCAGGGGACCGGTGGAGTCATTTCCCTCTCGCAATGGTTCGAGAAGACTGAATCAGTCTTTGAAATTTGTTCGTGCCCTGCTGCGAGCAAAGTCAAATATGTCGCATGCACCTTTGAAGGAAAAGCCCTGACGTGGTGGAACGGCCACGTTAAAGCGCTAACTCTCGTAGTGGCGAATGACATGGTTTGGGAAACCATGAAGGACCTCATGATTGAGGAATACTGCCCGAGGGGCAAAATCCAGAAATTAGAGCAGGAGCTGTGGAGCCTAACCATGAAGGGCTCTGACGTAGTCTCATATACCGCAAGGTTCAGCGAACTGGTGCCCCTCTGCCCCAATATGGTTCCCACTGAAGGGAAAAAGATCGAGAGGTACATATGGGGGACAGTGCCTCCGTATCAGGGAATGTCCTATCATCAAACCCTGCTACCTTCGACAGTGCCAAGCGACTAGAACATCGACTCATTGACCATGGAGTCAAAACCCCTCCAGCAACAACAACCCTAGCCATCCCGGAACCCTCCAAACCCGCTGACACTAAGCGGAAGCTCTGGGACGAAAAGAAGAAGAAGCAGCGAGCTGCCAAAAAGCAGCAAATTGTGGCAGTGCATGCCGCAATAACCCCTGCTGCTGCTACTGCTCCGGTGGGGCAGTATGCTGGAAATTTTCCTAAGTGCAACAAATGCAACTACCACCACAACGACACCTGCCGCGAAATGCAGTGCTCTAACTGCAACAGGAAAGGACACACAGTCTGTTTCTGTAAATCTCCGGCGAGGACGATCATCCAAGTCCCCGGCTCTGGCGTGAGCCAGACCTGCTATGGATGTGGCGAGGCGGGCCACTATAAGAGGGACTGCCCCAAAGCGAAGAATGTCGGCGGAGCAGGGAGGGTACTAGCAATAGGCCATGGGGAAGCAGCTGCTGACCCGACGGTGGTGACTGTACGTTCCTCCTCGATAACTCCTATGCATGCATTATGTTCGATAGTGGAGTGGAGCGAAGCTTCGTGAACCATAAATTTGCTCGCATGCTTAAACAGAACCACACACACTTAAAGAACAATTCACGGTTGAAATGGCTAATGGAAAAACTGAAAGCACGAATAACATATACTTAGGATGTACCCTAACTCTAGATAACCATTCATTTCCAATCGACCTTATGCCAGTCTCGATTAAAAGCTTCGACATTATCATCGGCATGGATTGGTTAAGTCTTCATCGCGCCGACATCATGTGCTACGAGAAAGTAGTCCGTCTAAACCTCCTGTCCAACGAAACTCTTATCGTCTACGGAGACAAACCCAGTGCGAGTCTTCATATTATATCAAGTATCCAAGCACATAAGTATCTATGTAAAGAATACCATGCATTCCTTGCTCATGTCGTCGATACGAGCCTCGAAACGAAGGAACTAAAGAACATTCCACTAGTGAGCGACTTTCCCGACATCTTCCCAGAAGTGCTACCAAGATTACCTCCACAACGACAGGTCGAGTTCAGAATCGACTTAGTCCCAGGAGTTACCCCAGTAGCCAAGTCGCCCTACCGATTAGCACCAGCAGAGATGCAGGAACTATCTAGCCAACTTAACGAACTGCTCAGCAAGGGATTTATAAGACCAAGTTTCTAACCTTGGGGAGCACCGGTCTTGTTCGTTAAGAATAAAGACGGATCATTCTGTATGTGTATCGACTATAGAGAACTCAACAAGCTAACAGTCAAGAATCGTTACCCTCTGCCTCGCATAGACGATTTATTTCACCAATTGCAAGGGGCGAACTACTTTTCCAAAATTGATCTAAGATCCGGATATCACCAGTTACGAGTGCTAGAGGAGGATGTTCAGAAGACAGCCTTCCGAACTCGTTACGGACACTACGAGTTCGTGGCGATGCCAATCGGATTGACCAATGTGCCCGCAGTCTTCATGGATCTGATGAATAGAGTATGCCGACCTTACTTGGATCAGTTCGTCATTGTCTTCATCGATGACATCCTGATCTACTCCCGAAGTAAGGAAGAGCATGGCGATCACCTGCGACAAGTTCTAGGAACCTTACGAACGGAGAAGCTCTATGCGAAGTTCTCTAAATGTGAATTTTGGACCCGAAGAGTCGAATTCTTAGGACACATGGTAAGCGAAGAGGGAATCCACGTGGACCCATCCAAAATTAAGGGCATTGAGAAGTGGTCAGCACCGAAGCCGCCTACATAAATTCGTCAATTTCTAGGTCTTGCTGGATACTACCGTAGGTTCATACAGAACTTCTCCCGAATTGCGAAACCTCTTACAACACTGACCCAGAAAGGCGTGGCCTTTGACTGGGAAGAGAAACAGGAGAGAGCGTTCCAAATGCTCAAGCGAGCGTTGTGCACCGCACCAATACTATCCCTCCCCGAAGGGATAGAAGACTTCGTAGTCTATTGCGATGCATCGAATCAAGGGCTCGGGTGTGTTCTGATGCAGCGAGGTAAGGTAATCGCCTACGCCTCGAGACAGTTGAAGACACACGAAGTTAACTACACGACCCACGATATTGAGCTAGGAGCAGTTGTGTTTGCTCTGAAGATCTGGAGACATTACTTGTATGGAACGAAAAGCACTATCTTTACCGACCACAAGAGTTTACAGCACATATTCGATCAGAAGGAGCTCAACATGAGACAACGATGGTGGGTCGAGCTACTCAGTGCCTACGAATGCGAAATTCGTTATCATCCGGGTAAAGCCAACATAGTAGCAGACGCCCTAAGTCGGAAGGAATATTCTGGTCGAAGAGTCAAGTCATTGACAATAACCATCCATTCACACTTGTCTAAGCAAATTCAGGCGGCCCAGCTTGAATCCATGAAACCTGAAAACGTGACGAGTGAATCCCTTAGAGGAATGGATAAAAATTTAGAAGCCAAGGGTGGCGGAGCCTTATATTTCATGAACCGGATCTGGACACCGAAGCACGGTGGTTTCCAAGACTTGGTCATGACCGAGGCGCACAACACTCGGTATTCCGTCCACCCAGGGTCAGATAAGATGTATTTGGATCTTAAAAAGTGTTAAGACATAAAAGTGACCCTCTTGAACTAAGGTACCGCAATCATCAATCAACCGCAACCGTTCTCCATCAGCAACCATCTCAGAATCCGGAGTCATCAAGTCTTCAACATCCGCAGTCTTAGTTATTTCTTTTACTTATCCTATGTAATGTACTCTATTATCCAGCATGCCTTGCACGACTGCTTATAGAGTCTTAATCTAGTTCAAAGTCTCTATAAATAGAGACTCATTCTCTTGTATCAAAAACACTACTTCTTACTCCTTACTGATAACTTATGAACTTATTCTGAATATATTTCTCTAAGTTATCTTCTTCATTTCTCTATCTTTCTACTCTTCTTACTCTTAACTACTACTTAAACATATCTGAATATAACCTCTCTCCGGAGCAAGTCTGTAAGACTTAATCACTAAGTTTGATCTTCCTTATTAACTTGGAGTGAATGCATTCCTTGTTACGAATCAGCTTAAGTGTATTCTTGATATAACAATTGTTGTCATTTATATTTCTTTAAATTACGCAACTAACTTCCTAACTCTAACTATATTATTGTTGAGCTTTTAGATCCTTTGAGATTAACTCTATTCCACAATATACTCGTTCTAACGTTTGTTCAAGTGTGTCTCCGAGTTTTTCTCTCATCAATTGGTATCAGAGCCAAAGTGGTTGCTTTTTGAATATCGGAACTCTGATTTTCTCATTAAGCCTTCTATACCACTAAAGCTCATTTCTCAAAAAAAAAACAAAAAAAAAAAAACAAAATGGCACAATCGTTATCTCTGAATGTCTCCAATAGTGTTGGTAGTTCTAACCGAGCTCCGATACTGGTAGCAAATGAATATCATCACTGGTCACAAAGAACAGAGAGGTACTTAAGAAGACTAGGTAGAGATGTATGGCGATCCGTGGAAGAAGGACCACACGTTCCAATCCTCACACCAGTCCAAACTGACGGTGTGGCAACCAGACTAGGAGGAGGTCAACCAACTATGAGCCATCCTACCAAGGATGATCTCGATAAAATGGAAAATGATGCTGTTGCTTTTTATGAAATTTCTTGTGGTGTCGCTCCTGACAACTTTGATATTATCATAAACTACAAGTCAGCAAAAGAGATCTGGGATGTACTAAAAAACCTGTACGAAGGCTCAGAACAAGCACAAGATAAGAAGCTCACTACCACACTTAACGACTTCAACAACTTCAAAGCTCATGCTGGTGAAAGTTTGGAAGACTCCTTCAAGAGATTCAACCTGATGGTCACAAAGTTATCAAATGCTGGTACCATTCGCAGCAACCATGAAACCAATCTCTAGTTCCTTAATGGCTTAGGATGGCATTGGACTACGGCCAAAATGATAGTCCAAGGTGACAGGAAGATTCACTCTTTATCACTCTACAAACTCTATGGAGAACTTCAAGCACAAGAATCCACTGTACTCAAAGACTGTGCTGACTTCGCAGGACCACTTGCTCTCATAGCACAAGCTCCACCGCAGTCACCCTACTCTTCGTCGTATGACACCCCACCACAGTCATACGAAGCAGATTCTGAGTATGATGATGAAGAAGAATTTCATAAGGCTATTGCTCTAGTTAGCCAACAGTTCAACCGCATACCACCTTCTTCTTTCCGCAAGAATCAGCAATTCAACAAACCTCCATTCAATCGTAACTTCGGTCCTTAGAACAACCATTCTCGATATCCTAAAGGCTCTATGAACAATCAACCAAAGGAGGTACCGCAGTCTCCTCAAAACAATGACTCCGATACTCAATCAGAAGACAAGACATATGTTGTGATTTGTCACAAATGCAATAAAGAGAATCACTTCGCAAAAGATTGTAAGGCCAATGTAGTCAAGGACATAGCATTCTATCTTAGAATGGCTCAAGATTTGGAAGAAAAAGAAAAGGCAAGGGCATATGTGGCTCAAGTTAAAAGAGACCATCAAGTTTGGTCATCAAGAGATGAAGAAGAGACCATCAGCAGTGTTAAAGAAAAAGGGAAAACCTGCATGCTGGCCACTGTGGATGATGATGGGTCAACAATGTTGAACAAAAACTACTGCTACATGGCAAAGGATGAGACTCTAAGCATCGTTGAACAGGTAAAACTCATGATCCAACCTTAAATTATAGAATGCATGACTGTCAACCCTACATAGATGATCTTAATGACACTTGTGCTGCCGTCCCTACAGACTATAACAAAGCCCTAGATGAGAAGAATATTGCGTCCCAAGAGATGTTCCATGTGAGAAGAAGACTGGATAACAAGAGACTTAAGATGAAAATGTTAGAGAGGGATCTAGATTTAGAGAAAGTTGCTAGAATGTTAAGTGAAACCCAGTTAGAGATAGCCTTGAACCAAAGAGATTTAGCTCAGAGAGAAATTGTACGATTGAATCTCTTAATTGAAAATTTGTTTAATGAAAGTGAGGCTATTGAAAATTTGGTAAACAATGGAACCGTGGACAATACATATAATTGGGGTTGGTCAAATGGGTATCCTACCACAATGGACTCCTTACCCCGGTTTGTGACAACCCAAAATTTCCATTCTGTACGAACATTATCAAGTCAATAGAAGCTAGACCAGTTACAGTGAATTTCAGACTTTTCCGAATAAGTTTGAGTATTTCAGGGTTTACATTTAAGGAGATATCAGGAGAGTGGATGCACATGGGTTTGTGAAACTCGAGTATTTCAAAACCTTATGATATTAGAGTTCATTACTGGAATAATAATATTTTCGGCCAAAAATCCCAGGACTATAAATATAATTCTTAACCAAATTATTTCATTAGTTACATTTCCAACTAGAGAAAATCCATTTTCTCTCTCACGGATCTTCGGGTTTTCATCCCAAATCATGAGTATACTTCTCTAGTTGTTTTATAATGCTTATAATGTGCTTAATAACATAGATTACATAGCAAAAGTGTGAGATTCGAGAGTTACCGCCCAAGAACGTTCTTGGAGAGTAAACTCTTATATGAGGCTTAAATGCTACCTAGTCCTTTCCCCTTGTTAAGTAACTGTCTTAGGCTTATATGTAGGTGTATTTGAGACTAGAAAACATTCAAGAACACCAAGATTTAGGTGTTCACGGCCCAAGAAGTTCTTGGACCGTGAACTCCAAATTCAAAGGCCAAAGAGTGCCTTAATCACTCCTAAAGCCTTGGACAATTACCTAGAATTATTCCTAGCTAATTTGTGGACCTTAAAACATCATAAACCCCTCCTAAAGAGATATTACGGCCGTAATCTCTAAGGGAAAAGGCTCTTGGGCCGTAAACATGAAAGAAGGGCACCAATGTGTGCCTAAGGCCTTCATTAGCCTTATATAAATGTATGGAACCTATCCTACATGATTTTGGGACTTGAAAGCACAAAAATATCCACTTCCATATGATTTTACGGCAGTAAACTCAAAAGGAAATGGCCTTTGGGCCGAAAACTCCTAAAAAGAGTGTTTTGATGCCCTAAACTAGTCCAAGGATTTAACCACCAAGTAGAATTGCTTCTAGAAATCAAGTAACACTTCAAAACACATAATAACATCAAGTTTGGGAGCTTACGGCCGTAAAATCTTTGTGTGGGGTTTAATGAAGAGTAAACACATACATAAGGTCTTTTGGAACCCCAAACCCCTTTAGCCTTGTCCCACAACAACTTAGATGCAACCCTTAGGACTTATAACACTTATACAAAGTGTTTTCATGTTCTAGAGTGTCCCAAATTAATTTATTAGTTATTATTTGGCTAATTAGTTATATATATGTTCATTATATGATAACTAGGCTCGTGCGTGTGTACAAGTCTCCGTTTGCCGCCTTGCACAGTATCCGACACTTCAATCCAATCCACTCACCACAAGTGATTTCATACCCCTTTAATTAACCTTTGAAATACTTTTAAATGTTTTAAATGCTTTTATGGGGGGGGGGGGAAATACAAGTTGAATAATTATAGTTATTACATCAATCACATGTGATTAATAACTACAAAACCAATGATTTTATTTCCATTCAAATTGTTTATGAAACTGTTTTACTTCAAACTGCTTTACAAACTCTTTTACTTATCAAATAATTTTACTTAAACTTTGTTATACTTATAATAAATTGCATGCCTGTATATGTATAGTTATATAAAAAATGTTTAAAAGGCTTAGGAAGGCCGTCCGCCCTGTTTCCTTTTCCTCGATTTGGATGTGGTCTGGTGGGATATCGGGTAGTCGTCCGAAGGTCGTTTCAATATTGATTATATATCATGTGTACATATATAGACATAAAAGTGCTTCCATATTCATGCGTACTAGTTACATCATTAGTAAGCTACCATCGGGGTAGCACAGGATCATACTTATACTATTGCTAGATCAATGAGTCAGTTTATTCATGAGTCAATACTTATTACTAAGAGAACATATAGATTACATTACTATGAGTACATATAAAACTATGCTAGGAGAAGAACATATACAACTATACTAGAAAGAGAACATATACAACTATACTAGAAAGAGAACATATACTACTATACTAGAAAGAGAACATATACAATGATACAAGAACGAGTAACAATACATTACATATACATATATGCATTGACAGAATTGTGATCCATTGTATCGGAGCATGCGTTAAATGTCATGGCCCGAGTTGTAGCCAGAGTCTCTTGGAGGGAGAGCGTGAGTTTGCATATAGATCTATACTGGATTGACTATCCTACACCTTGCTGCTAGCTACAGCCGGACCTGCAGGTCTGTGGGTGCCAAACGTCATTTCTTTTTACGACCATACTTATGTCGTTGTTACCAGTCAATAGTATGGTGCAATTAATCACATGATACCTTAATATAAATCCGGTTTTAGGTAGTTAGTACAATAGTAGTTCCTATAATATAACACTACAGTACTATAGTAATTTACCCTACACATATATTTAGTGATTATTTCACTTAAAGATTAATGTACAAACTATATTTTGTTAATGATAGTTACACTTGGGAAATTACACACTTTTACAACAAACAAACATACGGAACAGTTAGGCCTTGGTAGAAGGCTAATTTAATAGAAAATATAGGTTTTTCTAGGAGATTCAAACTTTTACAAACACTTCCAAACATTTACATACCTTTTACAAACTCATACTTAAAACCATGTTCAAACGTTTTGATAAAAAACACCGACACTAAAATACTTATGAACTCACCAGCTTAATGCTGATAAACTCTTTCAAAATAACTTGTATTCTCAGGTCGACAGTAGACAGGTACCGAGGCCAGCTTTTGAGATGATGGAGCGCATACAAGACTCATCATATTATTTGATTTACATTTTTGGTGTCTATAACTGTACAGAACACACCTGTATTAAAATTATATATTTAATGCAATGGATGATGTTGTTTGCTTATTTACTGTTATACTGTGTTGTGATACTTTACATGGCGTCCTTTGCCCCAAAACGTTTCCGCCGTTCTTGGTTTTGGGGTGTGACAGATTGGTATCAGAGCATTGTTTATAGTGAATTGAGTATATCAACCCATAAAAGATATATTAAGTATAAACCCATTTGGGATTAAAACACTCTGACCAAGAGTCTATACTTAAAATAGTAAAATATTTAATTAAGTATTCTAGTATGCATTCATACTAAAATTAGTGTCATAATGACAAGAACAAAAGTATTACGATTGTTAAATATCACAAGTGAGCTCGGGGATGTATGGTCAGTCCTGGGAATGGCATAGCTTGATCAACTATGCTGGTCCGAGGAGCGATTAGCATATGCCCTAGAATGGTTGTGATATGTTAACAAGTCTAAAAACTTACCAACAATACCACAAGGAGATCGGTAGCACCTAAACTTAAAATACTATAGGTGTATATTGTGCTACTACTAGCTACATATATACTATATTCTAATACTTCTCTTCTTGCGTAGACTTAAATGGCTGGATTCCATCATGGCCACCCGTACTTTCCAAATGAAGGCAATTCTGGGTGGATCGAAGAAGAGCCTGAAGATGAGCATCCAATCCCTTTGGATGATCACCTCGCAGAAGGCTTTTCTGATGGATCTGACTCTGAGCCTGAAGTCAACAACCTACCGCCAGTAGGTCAAGCCCCGAACAACAACCCTCGACCAGATTTCCCAGGTCCCACTCCCTTGTGGGCAACCAACTTGAATCGTTGGAGTGGCGAACAGGGTCAACCCTTACCATACTTTTGGGACCGAAGCTTTTACAACGTCAGCGAAGGTGGTTCTGCTGACCGAGCTCTGCCCGTCATTATCTGCAGAATAGCTCGTAATATTGAGCAAGGTCAACCAGCCATCGACCGGGTCATGGAGATTGATGCCAACTCTGGTGTCAACACAGTCCACATCCGCCGTCTTGAAGAAGACATGGAACGGACCAGGAGAACCAATGAAACCCTGCAGCAACAGCTGGCTGCCTCCCGAGCTGAAGTCATGGAACTTCAAGCCCGTCAGAGGGCTCATGAGCGACACCTTCAAGAAGTGGCAGACCTCCGGGTTCGCCCGAGAAATTCCTATCGCCGTTAGAAGATGCCTAGTACATCTTTGTCTTTTGGTTAAGGAATAGTCTTTAATATCCGTGCTCTAAGTAGCACTTGTCTGTAAAATATTCCTAACTTTCAGTACTCTAATTAAGAATCTAGGAACTGTCAAACTTTCCGTATGGTATGATGTAAGACCTCCTGTTAGGTCGATTTTCCCTGAACTTATTACATTAGTAATACCAGTAATATTGAAAGCTATCTAATATGTGGGAAAATCTGTACACTTGTGTTTTCCTACTATTCTTTCCTATTGTGATCTCAAATCGTACGCTCATTCAACTGTTCGACTATGGCTATTTAGTCCATGTGTCACTCTCACCCCGTTTACAATTGATTCTTACCATGGTGTTTGTCTGTATAAACTAATAGCTGAAAGATGCCTCCGCGCAAGTCAACAAGGCGAAACCCTACACCTCCACCACCACCTCCTCCTCCGGTCATCGATACTGCAGCCCTGAATGCTGCCGTAGCTGCAGCAGTGGCAACCGCCATGGCTCAGTACCACTCTTATGATGCCAGTAGAGGTGGAACCTCGGTGGATTCAATTCCTATTGAAACCCCTGTACGCTCGAGAGAGTGCTCTGATAAGGATTTCACCAACTGCAAGCCGAAGTCCTTTCATTGAACCGGTGGAGTAATTGCCCTCTCGCAATGGTTCAAGAAGACTAAATCAGTCTTCGAAATTTGTTCATGCCCTGCTGCGAGCAAAGTCAAATATTCCGCATGCACCTTTGAAGGAAAAGCCCTGACGTGGTGGAACAGCCACGTTAAATCTCTAACTCTAGTAGTGGCGAATGAGATGGGTTGGCAAATCCTGAAGGACCTCATGATTGAGGAATACTGCCCGAGGGGAGAAATTCAGAAGTTGGAGCAGTAACTTTTGAGCCTAACCATGAAGGGCACCAACGTAGTCGCTTATACCGCCAGATTCAGCGAACTGGTGGCCCTCTGCCCCAATATGGTTCCCACTGAAGGGAAAAAGATCGAGAGATATATATGGGGGCTAGTGCCTCCGTATCAGGGGAATGTCCTATCATTAAACCCTGCTATCTTCGACAGTGCCAAACGCCTGGCACAACGACTCATTGACCATGGAGTCAAAACCCCTGCAACAACAACAACCCTAGCCATCCCGTAACCCTCCAAACCCGCTGACACTAAGCGGAAGCTCTGGGATGAAAAGAAGAAGAAGCAGCGAGCTGCCAAAAAGCAGCAAATTGTGGCAGTGCATGCCGCAATAACCCCTGCTGCTGCTACTGCTCCGGTGGGGCAGTATGCTAGAAATTTGCCTAAGTGCGGCAAATGCAATTACCACCACAACGGCCCCTACCGTGAAATGCAGTGCACTAACTCCAACAGGAAAGGACACACCGTCCGTTTCTATAAATCCCTAGCAAGGCCGATCACCCAAGTCCCCGACTCTGGCGTGAGCCAGACCTACTATGGATGTGGCGAGGCGGGCCACTATAAGAGGGACTGCCCCAAAGCGAAGAATGCTGGCGAAGCAGGGAGGGTACTAGCAATAGGCCATAGGGAAGCAGTTGCTGACCCGACGGTGGTGACTGGTACGTTCCTCCTCCATAACTCCTATGCATGCATTCTGTTTGATAGTGGAGCGGATCAAAGCTTCGTGAACCACAAATTTGCTCGCATGCTTAAACAACAATCTCACACACTTAAAGAAAAATTCATAGTAGAAATGGCTAATGGAAAAAAGCACAAATAGCATATACTTAGGTTGTACCCTAACTCTAGATAAACATTCATTCCCAATCGACCTTATGCTGGTCTCGGTTAAAAGCTTTGACGTTATCATCGGCATGGATTGGTTAAGTCTTCATCGTGCCGACATCATGTGCTACAAGAAAGCAGTCCGTCTAAACCTCCCTTCTAACGAAACTCTTATCATCTACGGCGACAAACCCGGTGCGAGTCTTCGTATTATATCATGTATCCAAGCACATAAGTATCTACGTAAAGAATACCATGCATTCCTTGCTCATGTCGTCGATACGAGCCTCGAAACGAAGGAACTAAAGAACATTCCACTAGTGAGCGACTTTCCCGACATCTTCCCAGAAGAGCTACCATGATTACCTCCACAACGACAGGTCGAGTTCAGAATCGACTTAGTCCCAGGAGCTACCCCAGTAGCCAAGTCGCCCTACCGATTAGCACCAGAAGAGATGCAGGAACTATCTGGTCAACTTAATGAACTGGTCAGCAAGGGCTTTATAAGACCAAGTTTCTCACCTTGGGGAGCACCGGTCTTGTTCGTTAAGAAGAAAGACGGATCATTCCGTATGTGTATCGACTATAGAGAACTCAACAAGCTAACAGTCAAGAATCGTTACCCTCTGCCTCGCATAGACGATTTATTTCACCAACTGCAAGGGGCGAACTACTTTTCCAAAATTGATCTAAGATTCGGATATCACCAGTTACGAGTGCTAGAGGAGGATGTTCAGAAGACAGCCTTCCGAACTCGTTACGGACACTACGAGTTCGTGGTGATGCCATTCGGATTGACCAATGCGCCCGCAATCTTCATGGATCTGATGAATAGAGTATGCCGAGCTTATTTGGATCAGTTCGTCATTGTATTCATCGATGACATCCTGATCTACTCCCGAAGTAAGGAAGAGCATGTCGATCATCTGCGACAAGTTCTAGGAACTTTACGAGCGAATAAGCTCTATGCGAAGTTCTCTAAATGTGATTTTGGATCCGAAGATTCGAATTCTTAGGACATGTGGTAAGTGAAGAGGGAATCCACGTGGAGCCATCCAAAATTAAGGCCATTGAGAACTGGTCAGAACCGAAGACGCCTACAGAAATCCGTAAATTTCTAGGTCTCGCTGGCTACTACCGCAAGTTCATACAAAACTTCTCCCGAATAGCGAAACCTCTTACAATACTGACCCAGAAAGGTGTGGCCTTTGACTGGGAAGAGAAACAGGAGAGAGCGTTCCAAACGCTCAAGCGAGCTTTGTGCACCGCACCAATACTATCCCTCCCCGAAGGAATAGAAGACTTCGTAGTCTATTGCGATGCATCGAATCAAGGGCTCGGGTGTGTTCTGATGCAGCGAGGTAAGGTCATCGCCTACGCCTCGAGACAGTTGAAGACACACGAAGTTAACTACACGACCCACAATCATGAGCTAGGAGCAGTGGTGTTTGCTCTAAAGATCTGGAGACATTACCTGTACGGAACGAAAAGCACTATCTTTACCGACCACGAGAGTTTACAACACATATTCGATCAGAAGGAGCTCAACATGAGACAACGACGGTGGGTCGAGCTACTCAGTGACTACGAATGCGATATTCGTTATCATCCGGGTAAAGCCAACGTAGTAGCAGACGCCCTAAGTCAGAAGGAATATTATGGTCGCATGGTCAAGTCATTGACAATGACCATCCATTCACACTTGTCTAAGCAAATTCAGGCGGCCCAACTTGAAGCCATGAAACCTGAAAATGTGACGAGTGAATCCCTTAGAGGAATGTACAAAAATTTAGAAGCCAAGGGTGGCGGAGCCTTATATTTCATGAACCGGATCTGGACATCGAAGCACGGTGGTTTCCGAGACATGGTCATGACCGAGGCGCACAACACTCGGTATTCCGTCCACCCAGGTTCAGATATGATGTATCTGGATCTTAAAAAGCTATACTGGTGGCCTAATATGAAAGCAGAGATTGCTACCTTCGTAAGCAAATGCCTTACTTGCGCAAAGGTTAAGGTCGAATACCATAAGCCCTCCGGTTTACTACAACAAAAAGAGATTCCAAAATGGAAGTGGGAGCGGATCACTATGGATTTCATAACCAAGTTGCCCAAGACAATGGGTGGACTTGATACCATATGGGACATCGTCGATAGATTAACCAAGTCTGCACACTTCCTGCCTATCAAAGAAACTGACAAGATGGAGAAGCTTACAAGAACATACATTAAGGAGATCGTACGACTACATGGTGTACCTATATCCATTATCTCCGATAGAGATAGTCGGTTCACCTCAAGATTCTGGCAATCGCTACAACACTCCCTGGGAACAAGGCTGGACATGAGCACAGCCTACCATCCACAGACCGACGGACAAAGTGAGAGGACCATCCAAACACTGGAAGATATGTTGAGAGCCTGTGTGATTGACTTTGGAAAGGCATGGGATACTCATTTACCCCTTGTCGAATTTTCCTACAATAACAGTTATCATACGAGCATCAAGGCTGCTCCATTTGAAGCCCTCTATGGCCGAAAGTGCAGATCCCCGCTGTGCTGGGCTGAAGTGGGTGATACCCAATTAGCTAGGGGGCAAGTTTCTGACAGCACTCTCACATGTCCAGAAATCATTCGGGAAACGATAGAGAAGATCGTTCAGATCCGTGAACGATTGAAAGCCTCTAGAGATGGAATTCCAGGTGGGGGACCGAGCCCTTCTCAAAGTCTCACCCTGGAAGGGCTTGATACGCTTCGGTAAGCATGGGAAGCTTAATCCGAGGTACATAGGGCCTTTCGAGATTCTCGCAAGAATCGGCCCTGTAGCTTACAAACTCAATCTGCCCGACGAACTTTGTAACATACATTCTACGTTCCACGTATCTAACTTGAAAAAGTGTCTGTCCGACGAGACTCTTGTAATTCCACTCGACGAGATTGAGATCAACGAGAGCCTCAACTTCGTGGAAGAACCGGTAGAGATCATGGACCGTGAGGTCAAGCAGACGAAGCAAAGCTGTATCCCGATCGTGAAGGTTCACTGGAATGCCAAGCGAGGACCGGAATTCACTTGGGAGCGTGAGGATCAGATGACACTGAAATATCCTCGTCTTTTTACTTAGTTATTTGTAACTACTTATTTGCTTAAATTCTAATTTCGGGACGAAATTCCTTCTAAGGAGGGGATGATGTGACAACCCGAAATTTCCATTCTATACGAACATTATCAAGTCAATAGAAGCTAGACCAGTTACATTTAAGGAGATATCAGGAGAGTGGATGCACATGGGTTTGTGAAACTCGAGTATTTCAAAACCTTATGATATTAGAGTTCATTTCCGGAATAATAATATTTTTGGCCAAAAATCCCAGGACTATAAATATAATTCTTAACCAAATTATTTCATTAGTTACATTTCCAACTAGAGAAAAGCCATTTTCTCTCTCATGGATCTTCGGGTTTTCATCCCAAATCGTGAGTATACTTCTCTAGTTGTTTTATAATGCATATAATGTGCTTAATAACATAGATTACATATCAAAACTATGAGATTCGAGAGTTTACCGCCCAAGAACGTTCTTGGAGAGTAAACTCTTATATGAGGCTTAAATGCTACCTAGTCCTTTCCCCTTGTTAAGTAACTGTCTTAGGCTTATATGTAGGTGTATTTGAGACTAGAAAACATTCAAGAACACCAAGATTTAGGTGTTCATGGCCCAAGAAGTTCTTGGACCGTGAACTCCAAATTTAAAGGCCAAAGAGTGCCTTCATCACTCCTAAAGCCTTGGACAATTACCTAGAATTATTCCTAGCTAATTTGTGGAACTTAAAACATCATAAACCCCTCCCAAAGAGAGATTACGACTGTAATCTCTAAGGGAAAAGGCTCTTGGGCCGTAAAGATGAAAGAAGGGCACCAATGTGTGCCTAAGGCCTTCATTAGCCTTATATAAATGTATAGAACCTATCCTACATGAGTTTGGGACTTGAAAGCACAAAAATATCCACTTCCATATGATTTTATGGCAGTAAACTCAAAAGGAAATGGCATTTGTGCCGAAAACTCCTAAAAAGAGTGTTTTGATGCCCTAAACTAGTCCAAGGATTTAACCACCAAGTAGAATTGCTTCTAGAAATCAAGTAACACTTCAAAACACATAATAACATAATGTTTGGGAGCTTACGGCCGTAAACTCAAGGGTTTACGACTGTAAACTCCTTGTGTGGGGTTTAATGAAGAGTAAACACATACATAAGGTCTTTTGGAACCCCAAACCCCTTTAGCCTTGTCCCACAACAACTTAGATGCAACCCTTAGGACTTATAACACTTATACAAAGTGTTTTCATGTTCTAGAGTGTCCCAACTTAATTTATTAGTTATTATTTGGCTAATTAGTTATATATATGTTCATTATATGATAATTAGGCTCTTGCGTGTGTACAAGTCTCCGTTTGCCACCTAGCACAGTATCCAACACTTCAATCCAATCTACTCACCACAAGTGAGTTCATACCCCTTTAATTAACCTTTGAAATACTTTTAAATGTTTTAAATGCTTTTATAGGGGGGAGTACAAGTTGAATAATTATAGTTATTACATCAATCATATGTGATTAATAACTACAAAACCAATGATTTTATTTCCATTCAAATTGTTTATCAAACTATTTTACTTAAAACTTCTTTACAAAATATTTTACTTATCAAATAATCTTACTTAAACTTTGTTATACTTACAATAAATTGCATGCCCATATATGTATAGTTATATAAACAATGTTTAAAAGGCTTAGGAAGGCCGTCCGCCCTGTTTCCTTTTCCTCGATTTGGATGTGGTATGGTGGGATATCTGGTAGTCGTTCGAAGGTCGTTTCAATATTGCTTATATATCATGTGTACATATATAGACATAAAAGTGCTTCCATATTCATGCGTACTAGTTACATCATTAGTAAGCTACCATCGGGGTAGAACAAGATCATACTTATACTATTGCTAGATCAATGAGTCAGTTCATTCATGAGTCAATACTTATTACTATGAGAACATATAGATTACATTACTATGAGTACATATACAACTATACTAGGAGAAGAACATATACAACTATACTAGAAAGAGAACATATACAACTATACTAGAAAGAGAACATATACAACTATACTAGAAAGAGAACATATACAACGATACTAGAACGAGTAACAATACATTACATATACATATATACGTTGACAGAATTGTGATCCACTATACCGGAGCATGCCTTAAATATCATGGCCCGAGTTGTAGCCAGAGTCTCATGGAGGGAGAGCGTGAGTTTGCGTATAGATCTATACTGGATTGACTGTCCTACACCTTGCTGCTAGCTATAGCCGGACCTGCAGGTCTGCGGGTGCCAAACGTCATTTCTTTTTACGACCATACTTATGTCGTTGTTACCAGTCAATAGTTTCGTGCATTTAATCACATGATACCTTAATATAAATCGAGTTTAAGTTAGTTAGTACAGTAGTAGTTCCTATAATACAACACTACAATACTACAATAATTTACCCTACACATATATTTAGTGATTATTTCACTTAAACATTAATGTACTAACTATATTTTGTTAATGATAGTTACACTTGGGAAATTACACACTTTTACAACAAACAAACATACGGAATAGTTAAGCCTTGGTAGAAGGCTAATTTAATAGAAAATATTGGTTTTTCTAGGAGATTCAAACTTTTACAAACACTTCCAAACATTTACATACCTTTTACAAACTCATACTTAAAACCATGTTCAAACATTTTGATAACAAACACCAACACTAAAATACTTATGAACTCACCAGCTTAATGCTGATAAACTCTTTCAAAATAACTTGTATTCTCAGGTCGACAGTAGACAGGTACTGAGGCCAGCTTTTGAGAAGATGGAGCGCATACAAGACTCATCTTATTATTTTGATTTACATTTTTGGTGTCTATAACTGTACAGAACACACCTGTATTAAAAATATATATTTAATGCAATGGATGATGTTGTTTGCTTATTTACTGTTATACCGTGTTGTGATAGTTTACATGACATCCTCTGCCCCAAAACGTTTCCGCCGTTCTTGGTTTTGGGGTGTGACACGGTTCAACAAATACAGAGTGTATGTCCCTCCTGATAGAGAATTTCATTTCCCTGTCAATGACAAGACTTTTCCCGAAGATATCAAAACTCATTTCGGTAGATTGCACAATTTGAGCAATAATTGTGTCATTGAGGAAATTGTGCCCGAGGATTCTAGTCACACATGTGATCAAACTCCCATCAGCACTCTTTCAAATTCTCAAATTTCATCCGTAGTTGATGAAGAAATTGTTGTTGAAGGTGCCGAAATTTCAAAGGACTTTCCATCTTTGTCCTCAGACCACAATGTTCCTCACTGTAGTCAAATGTCTCAGAAGTGTCCCACCGCAGTCTCATCGAAAACCTACTCTACGGTAGTCAAATCATCTTCACCGCAGTTGAATAACAATGATTGCAACTCTTCAGTTCAAGGAACTACAACTCTTCAACCGATTTTTCACGAATTACCTATAGAAAATTTTGAAGTAGGCCAATGCTCTCAAACTCCAGAATCCTCAAGTTCTGATGATTCTAGCCCACGTTTTTAAAATGATTCAAAAGGTACCAGGAAACCGCAGTTGAATAACAATGACTGCGGTTCACCAAAATCTTTGGCAAAAAGAGCTTTCAAAGAAGAAATTAGATCTCAGAACAAAAGCAGACAAAGATTTTCAAAAAATAAGAAAAATGTGAGAATTCCAAAATCCAAGAGCCCAGAAAAATTTGTTTTCACAAATTACATTTCAAAAAACTCTTCTTTCATGAAATCGAACAAAAAGGAAAGTTCAGTTTCAAAAGTCGTTCCTGCTACTTCTGACACAACCCAAAAGGTTGTCAAATCTGTAAGAAACTACGTTTTTCAGGGCTATTCCCAAAATGACCCTAAATGGCAAGGAATTTTACCCACTCCAACAATTTTAAAATCACATCAAAGCAAGTGGAAAGGAATTTTGCCAAATTTACCTGAAAAGACTCAAAGATTTACACGTGCTAAAACTCGTTCAAAACAAACTTTTTAGAAATCAAATATCAAATCTTTCAAAAGTTACCCACCTCGGACCAATACCAAATCCAATTCATCCTATAAACCGCTGACCAAGCACAATGTCAGATTCAATGACAAACCCTCTTTTGTAAATGTCAGTGCAGCTGTCAAACGTTTTTATCTCATGTCAAGTAAAATAAAAGTCAAAAATCTCGTACTTTTCAGAAACCTCGTAATAATCCAAATCTGAACAAACACCCATGGTTAGGTCTAAAAGTTGACAAAAGACCTGTCCATGCAACCTCGGACCATGCATCATTTAAGAATACATCAATCGTCCCTGGCTCCAAACTTTTTTGGATGCCTAAACTAACCGTGTAATTCTCAGGCTTTGTGCAAGGAGGAACAAGAAGAAGAATGGTTATTCGACAGTGCATGCTCCTTGCACATGACCGGAAGGTTAGAGTACTGTAACAACCCAAAATTTCCATTCGGAACAAACCATATCAAGCCAATAGAAGTTAGAACAGTTACAGGGAAATTCCAGACTTTGGGTATAAGTTTGAGTATTTCAGGTTTAACACTTAAGGAGATATCAGGAGAGTGGATGCACTAGGGTTATGTGCAACACTGTTATTCCAATACTCTATGATATTAGAGTTCATTCCGGGAATAAAACATTTTCTGCCAAAAAAATCTCAGGACTATAAATAGAAATCTGAACCATATTCATTCATTAGTTACATTTCCAACTAGAGAAAAGCCATTTTCTCTCTCACGGATCTTCGGGTTTTCATCCCAAGTCGTGAGTACCTCTCTCTAGTAGTGTTATATAGCTCTTAATGTGTTTATAACATAGATTAGATAGCTAAACAACTAGATTTAGGAGTTTACTCCCCAAGGTGTTCTTGGGCGGTAAACTCCAGAAACAATGCCTAGCCTTTCCCCCGTGATATGTTACTACCTTAGGCTTGTATATAGGTGTAATTGGGACAAGAAAACAACAATGAAACACCAAAGTTTGGGTGTTCACGGCCCAAGAAGATCTTGGACCGTGAACTCCAAAAACATGGACCAAAGAGTGATTTTGGCACTCCTAAAGCCTTGGACTATCACATAGAATTACCTCCACATATATCAAGGACTTTAAAACATCAAAAACCCCCTCTTTTAGAGAGATTACGGCCCTAATATGGTTCTTGGGTCGTAAACATGAATGAAGGGCACCAATGTGTGCCTAAGGCCTTCATTTGCCTTAGATAAATGTTTAGCACCTATCCTACATGAGTTTGGGACTTGAAAGCACAAAAGTATCCACTTCCATATGAGTTTACGATAGTAAACTCAAAAGGAAATGGCCTTTGGGCCGTAAACTCCTCAAAGGAGTGTATTAATGCCCTAAACCCTTCCATGAACTGATCCACCAAGTTGGAATGCTTATAGGAATCATTTAGAACCTCAAAACAACAAAGGACATTAGGCCTAGGAGTTCACAGCCGTAAACTCAAGAGTTTACGACCATAAACTCCTTGTGTGGGGTTATATGGAGAGTAAACTCAAGTATGGGGTCCTTTGGAACCCTAAATCCAAGTGCCTTGTCCCACAATAACTTAGATGCAATCCTTAGGGCTTATAACACTTATATAAAGTGTTTATTGTGTTTTAGGATGTCTTAACATTATCAATTAGTAATTTAAGACTAATTGGTTACATATATGTGTGATTATATGTTCATTAGGATCATAGTGTGTGTACAAGTCCTCACTTGACACCTAACAACCCGACACCGTTCAGTACATCCAAACCACCATATACAGGTGAGTTCATACCCCTTAATCAATTTTTTAAATGATTTTAAATGCTTTAATGGGGGGGGGGGGGAATACAAGTAGAAAACAGTATGTTATTAAATCAATCTTATGTATTTTATAACTGTGTTTTCACCTAGTAGATTTCACATACTTCAAAATGTGACACATGAAATGGTTTTCTATCTTAAAATACCTTGATAACAAAAGTATTAGTTTTGAAATGTTTATGACATTAAGTCACTCTTAATTATTGTTCAAAACTCTTAGATATCTTGCAAAACCATTATTTTTACCTTCTGGAACCAAACTATACTTATACACTTATGTTTCTTATATATATGTATTGATGTTATAGCATCCTTCATTCGGTTTCCCACACTCTTGTGTAGCAAGGGTGTATAAACCTACATGAACAACCAATTACCTTTCAGTTAACTATCATAGGGATAGTTAGAAGATATCAAACATTATTCCTATTACAAGGAATCACACAAGAGTCAGTTCATTCATGAGTCTATACCAGTTCATTATCTGATACATGAGTACGTTTACATATGCTTACATGATACATGAGTACATTTACCTAGGATTACATGATACATGAGTACGTTTACATAGATACATTTATCTGAATACGCTTACATGAATACCATACATGAGTACCATTACATAGATGCATTATCCTATATTCACTTAGCTAGATACTTGTACCTAGAGTTACGAGGGAGATTTATTCGTACCTTCTGTGTAACTTTTTCCTGCCTATCCCTGTTCGATAGGATGTCTAGACAGGACTAACCATTCCGGAACCTAGCTGTTAGCACCAGTGGGTGATGAATATCTACGGATGCCTACGATTACTACTTATTTTAGGAGTCAGTTACGGGACTAACCCTTCCTCCAACCTGCTACTGCTACAGAGGACAATTGGACAATCTTCGGATGTTCATTAGGTTATTCATTTCGCTTACTGCGATGTTGTGTTAGTCCTAGTACCCAGTGATAACACTTACATTAGTACTTTTTCCTGTTTACTTTATTTTGTGATACTTTCACATAAACGAGGAGTTACACTAGGTACTTTAGTACTAGTCAATAGAAAGGAAAAACTATCATTTTACTTACATAACATTCAGGTCTTGGTAGAAGACTATCATATTCTTTTCCTAATTTACTTTATTTTGTGATACATTCACATAAACGATGAGTTAGACTAAAGTAGTGTTTGTAATAGTCAAAAAGAAGGAAAAACTATCATTTTCATAGTAAAACATTCGGGTCTTGGTAGAAGACTACATTTCATACTTGTAGGAAATAAGGGATTTTCTAGGATTTTCAAACTTATATCAATTGTTACATTTAAAGATTTGCCAGACATTCATGACAGCTTTCCAAACAAGACAATGACACTTAAATACTTATGAATTCACCAGCCATAGGCTGATACTCGCTTTCAAAATAACTTGTATTCTCAGGTCACCAGTTAGGCAGGTACGATGTCCAGGCCTTGAGAAGACGGAGCGTAGTCAAGACTCATCTTATTTTGATTATTTCTATTATTGTTGTACATTATGAAAGAACGCACATGTATTAAAACTTTACTGTTAATGCAATGAATGATGTTGTTGCTTGTTTACTACTTTACATTGTTATGATACTTCACATGACGTCCTCCACCCCGGAACGTTTCCGCCGTTCTTGGTTTTGGGGTGTGACAGATTGGTATCAGAGCACTGTTTATAGTGAATTAAGTATATCAACCCATAAAAGATATACTAACTATAAATACATGGGATTAAAACACTCTGTCTAAGAGGATATACTTTTAAATAATAAAATATTTAACAAAGTATACGTGCCTGCATTCATACTAAAATTTGTGTCACAATGACAAGAACAAAAGTATTGCGATTTTTGAATATCACAGGTAAGCTCTGGGATGTATGGTCAGTCTTGGGAGTGGCATAGCCTGATCAACTATGCTATTCCTAGGAGTGATTAGCACATGCCCAAGAATGGTTGTGATATGGCAACAAGTCTAAAAACTTACCAACATTACCACAATGAGAACATTATAACAGAACCTAAGTCTAAAATACCATAGGGGTGTTTTGTGTTACTATAAGTACTTTATACTTGAGAACTAAAGCGGGATCTTCATTATCAAGTTGATAGTTGCTAAGTGGATACACTAATGTTATATGTAACTAGGATGTTATAGACTTAGAATCGGTGAAATTTTGCTTTACCCCTATTCCTTGTGAATTTGGAGTTGAGGTCGCTTATTCGAAGGCCTATCCTGTGTTGATTACATATAACTGGTATGCACTTTACAAATAGCGATGTAAATAATGACGATTTCCTAAATAATTATCTAGATAGTTCGTCTAATAATTATTTTCTTACCCCAAATTCTCGCGTAGATAACATGGCTGGATTCCATCCCCACGGCAACCTGTTCCTTTCGAACGAGGTTATTGATGGATGGTTTGGAGAAGAACCAGATAATGATCATCCGATCCCTATGAATGATCACTGGGGTGAAGACCTTTCAGACGGTTCTACCTCCGAACCTGAGGTTGAGAACCTACCCCAGGTAGCTCCCGTTCCAATTCCTAACCCTCGTCCGACTTTTCATGGCTCGACGCCTCCATGGGTGGAATGTCTGGAAACATGGAGCGAAGATCAAGATCAACCTATGTCGTTCAATGGAGACCAAAGTTTCTACAACGTAAGTGAAGGGAGCTCGGCAGACAGAGTTCTACCAATTCTGATCCGAAGAGTTGCCCGAAATGAAATTCAGGGCAAGACAGCTCTACAACGTATCACAGAAGTTGATACAAATGGAGGAATGCATATGCTTCGCATTAGTCGCCTTGAATATGCTCGTGAGAGGTCTGAGAGAGACCATGAGACCTTGCTGCAAGCACTGGCTGAATTACGAGCTGAAGTCATAGAACTTCGAGTACGCCAGAGGGTGTACGGAAGACACCTACTTGATATGGAACGCCAACTGGCTGAACTGAGAGTTCACCAGAGGGATAACCGTCGCTAGTAGTAGATACTTTGCTTTATATTCCTTGTTAGAAAGGAATCGTGTTTCTGTCTATGCCCACCGTGGCATTTTCTATGAAACTATCTTGTACTGTAAGTACTTTTGATTAGGTCTTTACTCTGTCAAGAATTATCTTCGCTGGTTATGATGTAAGACCTTTTTACAAGGTCATTTTCCCGAACTTATACATCATGAATATCAAAGGTATTGACAGTCGGCTAACTTCTGTGTCATTCTTTATTCAAATACTCTTATCATACTTTCATTTGAGTCTATTTGAAAAATGCTCTAGTCAAGTCATTGGACTATAGCAATTTAACTCCGGAGACATCTCGAAATTCCTTTTAATGGTTGGATCACGTTATTCGCCAACCAGCGATATCTCGGCTAGAATGACAAACGTCTTGAGACATTGTACAAACTTACTTCCGATCTTTGCTAGGACTGCATCATAGGGATGTAGGTCGAACCTTCGTGAACATACTTCCATTCCATACTAGGACTGCATCATAGGGATTTAGGTCGAACCTTAGAGAACATACTTCTATTCTTTGCATGAGCGATTGAACTACGTCTAGGTTCAACCATCATCGCTCACAAATTCATTTTCTTTCGGTATAACAGAATCATGTCACCCAAGAAAAACGATCAGCCCATCAACCAAACACCAACTCTTTAGATTGATGCAGCTACCCTTCAAGCTCTCGGTTGCCGTGTCAGCTATTCTAACCCCCTTGAACGCTAACAACGCAAGTGTTAGCGGGATTGTTAACAACAATTCCAATCCAAGTAACAATCCAGCACCGCAACGAACAACAAACTACCACGATACCCCGAGTCCTAAGACCAAGAGTAACAAAAGGAAGTCTTCGGCTAAACCTAAGGACAAGTCACTTCGAAGGGCGAACAGGAAACAACCACCAGTAACAACCTTCACAGCCACGACATCGGTACCTCCTACTACCATCCCTTCGAGCATCCCAATTGTCCCTAAACCAGCCAAACTTTATGCTGGAACTCTCCCGAAGTGCAACAAATGCAACTTCCACCACCACGGACCTTGCAAGGAGATGTTGTGCTCTAACTGCAACAGGAAGGGGCATACAGCCCGTTACTGCAAGACTCCAACAGCTCAGCCCGCCCAAGTGCCAAACACCAGTGTAAACCAAGCTTGCTATGGTTGTGGCAAGGTAGGTCACTACAGAAAGAACTGCCCAGAGGCAGCAGATGCTGGCATAGACGGCAGTATGCTACCGACCACTGCCACAGGAGAATCTACTCCGGACCCACGTTAATGTAATATAGGCGTTTCGTTGTAACAGACTTATAAACCATCCCAAAACTAGTGTAACCAGAGTCTTATCTTTTGCGGGATCCCGTCCGTTTAGGGATGCTCGTGCTGCGTATACTTGTCTTTTGTAGTATACCTTGTTCACAGCAATAGTCTTGTAGTAAATCTAAAAGTACAGTAACTCTGTTAATGGTTGCATTGTTGTGTTTTGTCTATAACGCCTTATGTTCAAATCTAATGTCTTTAGTTTCCATATGATTCCGACTTTATCATATGACTCGAGTAAATTTGATCCTTGCAATACCAGCTTCATAAGTACATCTCTTTGTCAGTAAACGTCTTTTCGCAAAGCCGTCATATCAGAACACCGAGGTACTCGTGCATGGAGTACCTTATAGTTCTTTTCCTTTCCGAAGGAATCCCCACAGTATTACTTGTGCAGTACGTCAAGTTCAATTGCAGGATTCATACGGTTGACCTATCACTGAAGAATGTATACATGAGAGTGATATATAATCCATGTTCTACAGGTTTAGAATTGATGATTCCACTTTAACTTCTTTTCCCTTGATGGGATGTGAGATTAAGGAAGAATCAGTTATTCGACTACCTTTTCAACCTTAATTATATACGACTCGTATACACGAGATTGTGATCATTGAACCATGTATGAATTCTAATATGAACTTTAGGACGGAGACTGTCCAAGAGTACGAGTAAATTGCATTGGCGTAGGAACAAACTTAGAACCCAGTATGACTCTTATAACCAAAACGCCTTATAGTCTAAACACCTACGGAAGATACAAGAACAGCCCGGACAACACAGCGAACTACTCAACAATAGAATTAGAAGACCAGGCTTCTCACCCTTGAGATCAACGGTCTTATTCTTGACAAAAGTCGACGGAGTGCATCATATGTACCTCGACGATCGGAGACTTCATTTAGATTTCCTTTAGAGATCGTTGTCTCTGCCTCGCATAGACGAGTTGATTGAGCAAACATAGGGAAAGAGTTACTTTCAGAAATGGACCTGAGATCCGAATATCACCAGTTTGAGTGATAGGGAAGGATGTCCTGAAGACTACCCTCCGAACTCGATGCGGACATTTCAAGTCCGTAGTGATACCCCTCGGATAGGACCAATACGCCCATAGTATTCATGAGCTAAAGGAGTGGGGTACCTCTTTCTTACTGAGATCAGTTCGTCATTTCTCCATGTAATGACTTACTTGTCTACCCTCGTAGTGAGAAAGAACTCATGGAAACATTACCCTAGGAGATACTTTTCACAAAGTTCTCTGAACATGAATTTTGGAATTAAAGAGTCAAATTTCCTGAGACACACTATTAGTCACCGGCGGAAAATTCGCCAAATACTAGCTCTTACAGACCTACTATCATAATCCATTCAGAACTCCTCACAAATTTTAGAAACCCTTTTGACTTTGACCCAACAAGGGGCGGTCCTTGACTGGGAAGTTAAGCGAGAGAAAGAACCTTTGGAATTCCAAGTGAGAGACCAAATTCTTTAGGAAACCTCACTCTGGGAACGGCTTAATACGCTTCGTAAAGCGTGGAAAGCTAAACCCAATGAAGTTAGGACCTCCGATATTCTTACCAGAATCGGTCCTGCATCTCACCGACTAGATCTACTCCGCGAACTCAGTAACGTACATTTTACCCTTCGCATCTTGAACTTGAAGCAGTACCTATCCATTACGACTTTCGTAAGCCCTCTCAACGAGATCGAGATTTACGAGATCCTCGCCTTCGTATTAGAACCGTAGTGACCCTCGACCGAGTGGTCAAACGGACAAAGCAACGCCGTCGCCCATTGTTGAAGGTTCGTTGGAATACCAGCCGAGAACCCGATTTCACTTTGGAGCGTGAGGAACAAATCGATTAGGAAGTTTCCACCTAACGAATCGATCACTTCTACTTACTTCTGTGCCTACATTCTAATTTCGGGATGATATTCCCTTTAATAGGGGGATGATGTGACAACCCGAAATTTCCATTCTAAACAAACCATATCAAGCCAATAGAAGTTAGAACAGTTATAGGGAAATTCCAGACTTTGGGTATAAGT
This sequence comes from Lactuca serriola, assembly GCF_051521515.1. NCBI lineage: Eukaryota > Viridiplantae > Streptophyta > Magnoliopsida > Asterales > Asteraceae > Lactuca > Lactuca serriola. The sequence goes on from NC_136412.1 coordinate 62,245, forward strand.
TTGAGTATTTCAGGTTTAACACTTAAGGAGATATCAGGAGAGTGGATGCACTAGGGTTATGTGCAACACTGTTATTCCAATACTCTATGATATTAGAGTTCATTCCGGGAATAAAACATTTTCTGCCAAAAAAATCTTAGGACTATAAATAGAAATCTGAACCATATTCATTCATTAGTTACATTTCCAACTAGAGAAAAGCCATTTTCTCTCTCACGGCTCATCGGGTTTTCATCCCAAATCGTGAGCACCTCTCTCTAGTAGTGTTATATAGCTCTTAATGTGTTTATAACATAGATTAGATAGCTAAACAACTAGATTTAGGAGTTTACTCCCCAAGGTGTTCTTGGGCGGTAAACTCCAGAAACAATGCCTAGCCTTTCCCCCGTGATATGTTACTACCTTAGGCTTGTATATAGGTGTAATTGGGACAAGAAAACAACAATGAAACACCAAAGTTTGGGTGTTCACGGCCCAAGAAGATCTTGGACCGTGAACTCCAAAAACATGGACCAAAGAGTGATTTTGGCACTCCTAAAGCCTTGGACTATCACATAGAATTACCTCCACATATATCAAGGACTTTAAAACATCAAAAACCCCCTCTTTTAGAGAGATTACGGCCCTAATATGGTTCTTGGGTCGTAAACATGAATGAAGGGCACCAATGTGTGCCTAAGGCCTTCATTTGCCTTAGATAAATGTTTAGCACCTATCCTACATGAGTTTGGGACTTGAAAGCACAAAAGTATCCACTTCCATATGAGTTTACGATAGTAAACTCAAAAGGAAATGGCCTTTGGGCCGTAAACTCCTCAAAGGAGTGTATTAATGCCCTAAACCCTTCCATGAACTGATCCACCAAGTTGGAATGCTTATAGGAATCATTTAGAACCTCAAAACAACAAAGGACATTAGGCCTAGGAGTTCACAGCCGTAAACTCAAGAGTTTACGACCGTAAACTCCTTGTGTGGGGTTATATGGAGAGTAAACTCAAGTATGGGGTCCTTTGGAACCCTAAATCCAAGTGCCTTGTCCCACAATAACTTAGATGCAATCCTTAGGGCTTATAACACTTATATAAAGTGTTTATTGTGTTTTAGGATGTCTTAACATTATCAATTAGTAATTTAAGACTAATTGGTTACATATATGTGTGATTATATGTTCATTAGGATCATAGTGTGTGTACAAGTCCTCACTTGACACCTAACAACCCGACACCGTTCAGTACATCCAAACCACCATATACAGGTGAGTTCATACCCCTTAATCAATTTTTTAAATGATTTTAAATGCTTTAATGGGGGGGGGGGGGAATACAAGTAGAAAACAGTATGTTATTAAATCAATCTTATGTATTTTATAACTGTGTTTTCACCTAGTAGATTTCACATACTTCAAAATGTGACACATGAAATGGTTTTCTATCTTAAAATACCTTGATAACAAAAGTATTAGTTTTGAAATGTCTATGACATTAAGTCACTCTTAATTATTGTTCAAAACTCTTAGATATCTTGCAAAACCATTATTTTTACCTTCTGGAACCAAACTATACTTATACACTTATGTTTCTTATATATATGTATTGATGTTATAGTTTCATCCTTCATTCGGTTTCCCACACTCTTGTGTAGCAAGGGTGTATAAACCTACATGAACAACCAATTACCTTTCAGTTAACTATCATAGGGATAGTTAGAAGATATCAAACATTATTCCTATTACAAGGAATCACACAAGAGTCAGTTCATTCATGAGTCTATACCAGTTCATTATTTGATACATGAGTACGTTTACATATGCTTACATGATACATGAGTACATTTACCTAGGCTTACATGTTACATGAGTACGTTTACATAGATACATTTATCTGAATACGCTTACATGAATACCATACATGAGTATCGTTATGTAGATGCATTATCTTGTATTCACTTACCTGGATATTTGTACCTAGAGTTACGAGGGAGATTTATTCGTACCTTCTGTGTAAATTTTTCCTGCGTATCCCTGTTCGATGGGATGTCTAGACGGGACTAACCATTCTGGAACCCAGCTGTTAGCACCAGTGGGTGATGAGTATCTATGGATGCCTATGGTTGCTACTTATATTAGGAGTAAGTTACAGGACTAACCCTTCCTCCAACCTGGTACTGCCACATAGGACAATTGGACAATCTTCGGATGTTCATTAGGTTATTCATTTCGCTTACTGTGATGTTGTGTTAGTCCTAGTACCCAGTGATAACACTTACATTAGTACTTTTTCCTGTTTACTTTATTTTGTGATACTTTCACATAAACGAGGAGTTAGACTAAGTACTTTAGTACTAGTCAATAGAAAGGAAAAACTATCATTTTACTTATAGAACATTCAGGTCTTGGTAGAAGACTATCATATTCTTTTCCTAATTTACTTTATTTTGTGATACATTCACATAAACGATGAGTTAGACTAAAGTACTGTTTGTAATAGTCAAAAAGAAGGAAAAACTATCATTTTCATAGTAAAACATTCGGGTCTTAGTAGAAGACTACATTTCATACTTGTAGGAAATAAGGGATTTTCTAGGATTTTCAAACTTATATCAATTGTTATATTTAAAGATTTGCCAGACATTCATGACAACTTTCCAAACAAGACAGTGACACTTAAATACTTATGAATTCACACGCCATAGGCTGATACTCGCTTTCAAAATAACTTGTATTCTCAGGTCACCAGTTAGACAGGTACGATATCCAGGCCTTGAGAAGGCGGAGCGCAGTGAAGACTCATCTTATTTTTATTATTTATATTATTGTTGTACATTATGAAAGAACGCACATGTATTAAAACTTTACTGTTAATGCAATGAATGATGTTGTTGCTTGTTTACTACTTTACACTGTTATGATACTTCACATGACGTCCTCCACCCCGGAACGTTTCCGCCGTTCTTGGTTTTTGGGGTGTGACAAGTACCTTCGGGATTTCAGGCCTATATGTAATGGTGGAAATGTCACGTTTGGGAACAATGCAAACGGTGTCATCCGAGGTTACGGTGTTCTCACTGCGGGGAACTTTTCCATTCAGAAGGTTGCTTATGTAGAAGGTCTTAAACACAATCTCATCAGTGTTGACCAACTATGTAAAGCAAGACATCATGTTGAATTTGACGATCAATTCTGTTACATAATGACGAGTGATCGCAGCACTTGCTTAATCAAATCTCGCTCCGAAGGCACAATGTATCCTCTGGATGTTTCTCTCGTCATTGGTAAACCGCAACTGTGTTTTCTGTCCAAAGTTGTATCCGAAGTCTGCTGGCTGTGGCATCGCAAGCTAGCTCACCTCAACTTTCGCTACATCAACAACCTCGTCACAGGAGAACTAGTCCGTGGTCTTCCCATTCTCAAATTCAGCAATGATACTCTTTATCCAGCATGCGAATGCGGTAAACAATCAAAAGCAAGACATCCTTTGATAATGGATTCTTCTATCTCTGAAACACTGGAGCTATTACACATTGATCTCTGCGGTCCCTCAACCGTAGCCAGTCTTCACCACAAAAAGTATATACTGTTTATTGTTGATGACTACACACACTTCACATGGGTCTTCTTTCTCAGACTCAAATCAGAGACACCACATATCTTCATTAACTTCATCAAAGAAATCGAACTTCAGATCAAGCTTCCAGTCAGACGCATCCGTAGTGATATTGGAACTGAGTTCACTAACCATCTTCTGAACAATTTCCTGGTTTCCAAAGGCATCTCTCACAACTTTTCAGCACCCTATACACCGCAACAAAATGGTGTAGTAGAAAGAAGGAACCGCACACTCGTTGAAGCAGCCAGATCCATGCTTAACTTCACCCAACTTCCTCTCTACTTCTGGGCCGAAGCCATAGCAACCGCATGCTTTGTTCAAAACCGAAGTATCGTATGCAATCGTCTCAATAAAACACCATATGAAGGTCTCAACAATCGCAAACCCAATGTTCGTTTCTTTCATATCTTTGGATGTAGATGCTTCGTGATCAACAACAAAGACCAACTCAACAAGTTTGCACCAAAGTCTGACGAAGGTATCTTCCTTGGTTATTCTACTAACAAGGTTGCATATCAAGTGCTCATCAGAAGAAAAAGGTTGATAATCGAAAGCTTTGATGTGAAATTTGATGACTCTCACATCCGCAGTGCACCTCCATCCACCGAAACAACTGCAATCATGGAAAGTGACATTCCAGTCGCTTCCGGACCTCTAAATCTAGTTGAAATCAACTATGATGATCTTTTTGATCCTATTGAAACGGCGAAACTATCCGAAATTCTAGTGTCACCCGCAGCTCAACAACAACATGCCGAAGTATCTGGACCATCTCTATCTGAAGTAGTATCGCTCAATACTTCCACCTCTCCGGTTGAGGGGGAAAGCTCTACCCCGGATCTTATAGAAACCGTTGAGGTTCCAGTACCTGATGCTGCTTACATTCCTGCCCGAAGTGAAGCTTCTCCATCAAACGAATCTTCGGAGGACTCAGATGACGAATTCATAGAGAATATTGACACTAGATCTGATCCTAGAATTGTCACCCTTCCATATGCATTCCAGGGGAACCTTCTCAGGTTCCCGAGGAACTCCCATCCACAATCCAGGGGGAACCTCAATCTCTGCCGATTCCTCAAGTAAATTCTGCTTCAATGGATCAAGATGATTCAGCAGGATGCTCTCAAATCCAGGGGGAACTGCCTTCCCCAACCGCAGATTCCTATGACATCCAAGATATTCCTTCTACCGCAGCTGCTGATCATCTGATGCCACATCTTCATGTATGGACAAAAGCCCACCCACCAGGTCAAATTATTGTTGGTACAAGATGGGTTTTCAAGAATAAGCTAGACGAATCTGGCTCAGTCATCAGAAACAAGTCAAGACTTGTTGCCAAGGGCTACAGTCAACTAGAAGGCATTGACTACGATGAAACGTATGCTTCGGTAGCATGCATGGAAGCCATCCGGATCTTTCTAGCATACGCAGCCCACAAAAATGTCAAGGTACACCAAATGGACGTTAAGAGTGCTTTCCTCAATGGTGAACTAAAAGAAGAAGTTTATCTTCAGCAACCTCTAGGATTTGAAAATGTTGAATTTCCAGACCACTGCTATAAGCTTGAAAAAGCAGTCTATGGCCTGAAACAAGCTCCAAGAGCTTGGTATGAGACACTTTCTGATTTTCTTGTCTCATCCGGATACAAAAGAGGAGTGATTGATCCCACATTATTTAGAAAAGCAAATGGTGACCACCTAATGCTGGTACAAATATATGTGGATGATATCATCTTCGGATCGACTGATCAAGGAATGGTGGATGAATTTGCTAAGCGCATGACCAAAAAATTCAAAATGAGCATGAATAGAGAGATTAATTTCTTTCTAGGTCTTCAAGTCAAACAAATCCAGCAAGGAATTTTCATTTATCAAGAAAAATACACCACCGAACTTCTGAAGAAATATTCAATGCACAACTGCTCTTCTGCTAAGGTCCCTATGGCCTTTGGTTATAAGATCTCTGCTGATCCCTCTGGTGAATCTGTGGATCACAAGACTTATAGAGGTATCATTGGTTCACTAATGTACCTCACCGCAAGCAGACCAGATATTGTCTTCGCAACTGGTGTATGTGCAAGATACCAGGCTGATCCAAAAGTGTCTCACATGACCGCAGCCAAAAAAATTCTTCAGTATCTTAAAGGAAGCAAATCAATGGGTTTATGGTATCCCGCAGGCAACGACTTCAGTCTTCAATCCTTCACCTATGCGGATCATACATGTTGTAAGCTCGATAGAAAAAGTACATCCGGTGGATGCCAATTCCTAGGAGGAAGACTTGTAAGCTGGTCCTCAAGAAAACAAACATGTGTATCCCTATCTACTGCAGAAGCAAAATATGTGGTCGTAGCCAGCTGCTGTTCCCAAGTTCTTTGGATGAAGACACAATTGTTAGACTACGGGTACAGAATGTTGCGGATACCAGTTTACTGTGACTCTGAAAGTGCTATAGCAATCTCTCATAATCCTATTCAGCACTCCAAGACAAAACATATTGAGTTACGGTATCATTTCATCAAAGATCATATTCTGAAAGGTAATATTGAACTCATCTTTGTTCCTACTCATGAAGAGATTGCTGATGTTTTCACAAAAGGTCTTGAATCTACAAAACTCAATGCATTCTTACAAATGTTGGGAATGATGAATCCGGACCCATAATTCTTTATGAAGTGTTAGCTACCGCAGACCATCATTGGTCTCCATTGCGGTTCTAACTGAGAATTACATATGATAGATGGTTTTGGTACCGCAATCTAGGTATCGCAACCATATGTCATACATATCTCTCATGGGTTTTAATGATCTTTTATTTCTAACCTTTGTACAAGTGTTTTCTCACAGATTCTCTCTGAAATTTTTCTTTGCTCATCCGCGATGGAGTGTCTCAACCGCAATGATGAATTCATCCGCAATCGTCTTAAATAAATTCCAACAGATCATTAACTCTCGAATCCTCGTGTTCTATTTAATGATCCTTCATTAAATAAAATACAAACATTCCCTTTAGAAACTGTCACTTTACCTTTCTGAACAAACCCCGTATCAGACCTATTTTAGGGATGATGACAAAAAGAACGATTCCCAAATCAATCCATTCTCAACTTGTATTTTCCTCTCCCAACCACGTCCCATCAGTTACAACTTTCTCTCTCATCACCCCACGTTTACCTGACGTATTACCATGCATCTAATCCGCCATTAAATGCAAACCCCTTTTAAGATTTCTCAAAATCTCTCCAAAACCCGTTTCATCTTCGTGTGGCTGAGATTCAATCCCAGAATCATTGATTTCCCCTAAAAACCCCATTCAACTTCTTACCCACTTCTATCTTTTACCTAGGGTTAAAATCCATTTACCCCCTTTATAAACCCACCTTCTTCTCTAAAATCGTTTACACTCTCTGTTAATCGATTATTGTCTCAAAACTCCCAAAAGCTCTCAAGAACTCCAATCTCACATCTCTCAATGGCGAAATCAGGTGCATCCAAGAAGCAATCCAAGGCTTCAGGCTCCATGAATCAAGTTGGTTCCACATCTCCGTCGATCGCCTCAAGCAACTTCTGAGTAGTGTTTGAAGATCATCAATCATATAATTCTCCAACAAAACTGATGATCAAGCATCTCAAGAACCACATCTTATTTGGCCCATTCGACGCATTCACTGACGTTGTTTCCGTTTCTACACTCTTCAAGTGTGCTCTTTCTGCATACAGACCACTAGAAAACCCACAAGAAGTGCATGTTAACCTCATCAATGATTATTTGGTCATCTTGACCAAAGAGAAGTTCTTGACTGCCATAAACCTTCTGATTCATCCCTCCATCAAGATCTTCACAACATCCTTATCTGACATCACCACCGCACTCTACCAAATGGGTTATCAGAAACCAATCCGAGGGATTGGTGAGTTTAAGAAGAACCAACTGCATGCGGTTTGGCAGTTCGTATGCCACTTTGTCATCCGCATTCTATCCGGCAGAACCGGAGGCAACGAAAACATGGGTTTAAAGCTGCTAGAATTGGTATGGAGCATCTTCACAGGCCACGATGTCAATTATGGCCAGATTCTTTGGGATGACTTCCTCCAATACATTCCCAAAGAGCACCCCAGAGAGAACCCAACCAAGCTCACCTTTGCTCGATTTTGGTCTCTATGTATTTCTAATCTACATGCGGATGCTGGTCTCCACATGGGCAGTGACATCAACTTTTTTGTCACCAAGGATCTCAAAAGGTACACTCCTTCTTCTGATCAAACTCTATTTGGACCTATCCGCAGGCTTCCCACACACATTCTTACCTTGCTTGGTCTTGAGACTGCTGATGTCTCAGATCATATAGAGGCCACTGAGGGTATTATCCCATACCCTTCTACCCCACCTCTTCCTTCTACAACCATTCTCCCTGAGGGTACTGCAGCCCCTTCTGCCACTACACTTTCTAACATTTCTCAACAAAGAATATATGTGGCTTCTAAAAGGAAAGCTACCACACCCAAGAAGAAAGCCCCAAAACAAACCGCACCTTCTAAGAATCACTGTATCGAGCAGTGATTCTGATGAAGATAGACAACCTATAGCTTTCCTCGAGAAAAGAAAGACAACCGAAACCACTGGCCAAATGCGTGACTGGACTAATACTGCAACCTCTCAACAAGCTCTGGTAGTCCTTGGGATGGCCGCACATCCATTCAATACTACACTCGAATACCACTCAACCTCATCATGTGAGATTGTTTCATCCTCTTCTTCATCCGAACGTGGAGAGAGCCCCCCAGTTTTATCTCAAGTAGATAAATTTGGAAATCGCCCTAATGTCTCCAGGGCTTCCAGACTGCATATTTTTTCTTCTGAGGAGTTAGACTCCATCCTTTTGCATGTATCCCAAACACTTCAAACACCACTCCATCCGCAAGGCATCTCTTTTGCCCATGCCAGAACTGGGCCGAGGCCAGACTTGACCACGGGTCAAGGAGACCGAGGAAGCCCAGGAAATCCTACTCTGCTTACATCTTTATCAGGTGGTTTAGGCACGGTGAGCACTAATGTGCAAGGATCCGTGAACCCAAGGGACACCTTGGTGCGAACAGAACGAATTGACGGCGAAGATTCAAGTGACTCTTGGAGTCGGTATCAGCCAACTACTGATGCCAAAATCAAGAAATATGTTGCTTTTAAAAGAGCATTCCAAGCCCGCAAGGAGCAACATGTCAAACAATAACAACAGAAGGAACAAGAAATCCTGTATGTGGCAAGTATTGGGCAAATGCCATCAACAATGCCCATATTGCTGCCACAATCCAAAAGGTTCAAACCTGGATGGACCAAATGGCGGACACCTTGTTAAAAGCTCAAGCTACAGCCGCAGCCACAGCTACTTCAAAGGTTCCTCCTACTTCAACTCCTGTTCCACCTACCGCAGTCAACCAATCTCAAGACGAAGAGCCAGCTATTGAACTCAGCTCAGCCCCAACCTTCGGTTTTGATGATGAAGACATCCAAGAGGTCAAAAAACCAAATCCTTCAGATGACGACCTAATGATGTTCGAAGAAGAAGAAGAATCCAACGGTTCTCAGCATTCAACTTCTAATCCCAAGGAAAAAAAAAGAAAAAGAAGAAAAATGCTATCACCAGAAAAGAATTCCTCAATCTCCAAGCCAAAGTCGATCAAATTTTGGCTGCAGTTAAGCCTACCCAACCTCCACCTGAAGATACTCCAGGACCGCAGTCCCTCATTGAACGCATTGAACGACTTGAGACAAGAGAGCGTATGGCTGCTGAGCGCATCTCTCTTAAAGTCGAAATGGGGATTTGATCTCTTGACAATAACCGCAAGGCCGATCATCAAGACTTTATGGCTGCAGCGGAACGCCTCATTACTGAGGTGACCGCAATCAAACAAGGCTTACAAACAACCATTGCGGATCAAGTTGCACAATCTTAAAGGGTGATAGATGAGACTCATACTGCCTATGAGTCCACTGTCTCTGTTCTTCATGCAATGATCAACCAGATGCAGAAATCCCTTACCTCCAATTTCTATGGCCCTGAGATACTTCAGCTTACCAAAGACATGCACAAGCTGTTCTTCAACTCTGCCACTCCAAATAACTCACAACTGGCCGAAACGATGAAAATTCACTTTGCAGAGGTCTGTGCCAAAGTGGATGGCCTCAAACAATGGCTTGAGGAAGAACCTGCGATGCATCCCTCAAGAGGCAGAAGTGATGAAGAAGGCCATCGCTCAGATACATCCATTCGTCAGAGCCCTCCAATCACCACAAAGAAAATTCCCACACCGCAGCCTTCACCTCCACCATCTCAAAATATTCCATCTCCCCACTCATCACCCAAAAACACCCTCAATAGATCTAAGACTCCTCCTCATTTCAAAAACCTTGAGGAACATATGTCATCAGAAAGCTCCACAGACTCTCCTGCACTGCTCAAAGAAAACAAGACTCGAAAGCAGCCAAGTTAGCTGAACTCATCTGGAGAGAGTGCAGATTCGACACCATGATTGATGAGTCACTAATTAACTCATGGGTCAATCCTCACCGCAGGCTGCTAGATGAAGACTACACTCCCCTTATCACGTATGCTGAACCACCATCCGATGGTTATTGGGATATTCCAATTTCTCCCAATGCCAAGTATTTTGTTGTCTTCGAATCCTTTGACTACAGTCTTCCTGATCACAAGCGTCTGCCGATGGAATTTGAAAGATGCTCGCTTCTATGCAAAGAATGGCTCTTCAGTAGAAAACATATGGTCTAACGATAGACCATCCGCAGTGAAAAACTACAAGATGTGGAAGTTCATGAAGGCTGACTTTGCTCAATTCACTCTTACCAGAAGAGAGCATGACTACATACGCACTCAGTCGGACTTTCCCTGCATGAATCCTGAAGAAATATTTCTCATTGCCAGAGTTTTTCAAAACAAGTCAGAGAAGCATCCGAAGATGCAGATAGCTCTTGACAAAGCCAAATACTTTCTAAAGGACACTGTTTGCGACTTTGCCAAAATCGATACGGATATCCACCCCACCATCATCGGAAAGTTTGATCTCCCCCCACTAGAACCTATGTCAATGCCAACCGAAGGCTTTGAAGAAAGATCATTAGGCGCAACAAACTATCCTGAACTTGGGATAATTTTCAAACGGAAGACGGACAACGTCAAATACTTCATTCCAATAAAAGCTATGCACTGTCTGCCCAAGAAGCAACTTGACATCTGCAAGACCGTAGTAGAAAGATCAAAACACACTACTGCTGAAGTAAAGTTTGAAATTTCCAGAAGAATCACTTGGCCGGAAAATGTTAGAAAATTTTGGTGGATTTTGATCAAGTTCCTCAAGCTTGACTCCTGAACCGAAGTTAAAGAGGTCACTTAGGGGGAAATTTTTAAGACATAAAAGTGACCCTCTTGAACTAATGTACCGCAATCATCAATCAACCACAAGCGTTCTCCATCAGCAACCATCTCAGAATCCGGAGTCATCAAGTCTTCAGCATCCGCAGTCTTAGTTATTTCTTTTACTTATCCTATGTAATGTACTCTATTATCCAGCATGCCTTGCACGGCTGCGTATAGAGTCTTAATCTAGTTCAAAGTCTCTATAAATAGAGACTCATTCTCTTGTATCAAAAACACTACTTCTTACTCCTTACTGATAACTTATGAACTTATTCTGAATATATTTCTCTAATTTATCTTCTTCATTTCTCTATCTTTCTACTCTTCTTACTCTCAACTACTACTTAAACATATCTGAATATAACCTCTCTCTGGAGCAAGTCTGTAAGACTTAATCACTAAGTTTGATCTTCCTTATTAACATGGAGTGAATGCATTCCTTGTTACGAATCAGCTTAAGTGTATTCTTGATATAACAATTGTTGTCATTTATATTTCATTAAATTCCGCAACTAACTTCCTAACTCTAACTATATTATTGTTGAGCTTTTAGATCCTTTAAGATTAACTCTATTCCGCAATATACTTGTTCTAACGTTTGTTCAAGTGTGTCTCCAAGTTTTTCTCTCAACAAAAAGTTATACTGGTGGCCTAATATGAAAGCAGAGATTGCTACCTTCGTAAGTAAATGCCTTACTTGCGCAAAGGTTAAGGTCGAGTACCAGAAGCCCTCCAGGTTACTACAACAACCAGAGATTCCAGAATGGAAGTGGGAGCGGATCACTATGGATTTCATAACCAAGTTGCCCAAGACAACGGGTGGACTTGATACCATATGGGTCATCGTCGATAGATTGACCAAGTCTGCACACTTGCTGCTTATCAAAGAAACTAACAAGATGGAGAAGCTTACGAGAACATACATAAGGGAAATCGTACGACTACGTGGTGTACCTATATCCATTATCTCCGATAGAGATAGTAGGTTCACTTCAAGATTCTGGCAATCGCTACAACATTCCCTGGGAACAAGGCTGAACATGAGCACAGCCTAGCATCGATAGACCGACGGACAAAGTGAGAGGACCATCCAAACACTGGAAGATATGTTGAGAGCCTGTGTGATTGACTTTTGAAAGGCATGGGATACTCTACCTCTTGTCGAGTTTTCCTACAATAATAGTTATCACACGAGCATCAAGGCTGCTCCATTGGAAGCCCTCTATGGCCGAAAGTGCAGATCCCCTCTGTGCTGGGCTGAAGTGGATGATACCCGATTAACTAGGGGGCAAGTTTTTGATAGTACTCTCACAGGCCCAGAAATCATTCGGGAAACGAAAGAGAAGATCGTTCAGATCCGTGAACGATTGAAAGCCTCTAGAGATCAACAGAAGAGCTACGCTGATAAGCGAAGGAAACCTTTGGAATTCCAGGTGGGAGACCGAGTCCTTCTTAAAGTCTCACCCTGGAAGGTCTTGATACGCTTCGGTAAGCGTGGAAAGCTTAATCCGAGATATATAGGGCCCTTTGAGATTCTCGCAAGAATCGGCCCTGTAGCTTACAAACACAATCTACCCGACGAACTTCGTAACGTACATTCTACATTCCACGTATCTAACTTGAAAAAGTGTCTATCCGACGAGACTCTTGTAATCCCACTCGACGAGATCGAGATAAACGAGAGCCTCAACTTCGTGGAAGAACCAGTAGAGATCATGGACCGAGAAGTCAAGCAGACGAAGCAAAGCCGTATCCCGATTGTGAAGGTTTGCTGGAACGCCAAGCGAGGACCGGAATTCACTTAGGGGCGTGAGGATCAGATGAAACTGAAATACCCTCATCTTTTTGATTAGTTATTTGTAACTACTTTATTCGTTTAGACTTTAATTTCGGGACGAAATTCCCTTTAACATGGGGATGATGTGACAACCCGAAATTTCCATTCGGTCAAACCCTAAAAGTCAACCACTTTGTATCATAATTCAATGTCATTATTTCTTATTTTTAAGAAATATAAAGTTCGTTTGATTATTTTAATATTATTTTTAAACGAACGGGTGAAAGAAAGTGCCGTCTCGGGTTTTGAATTTTAAAAACTGCAAACACCTCGCGTCTTAGAAATTCCCGACCAAACTTTTATGTTTGGGGTGAAAAATCACCCAAAAACCGTGAACTCATACCTATGTATGAGTTTACTCCCCAAAAGTCTAGCCATTTGTGTTTACTCCCCAATTTCACAAAAGAGTAAACTTCAAAAAGGCTTTCAAGTATCATCCTAGTTTTGATTCCAAATCTTCAAACTTGTAAGTGTTCTAACCATTTCAAGTTAGTAAAACACTTAATCTAGTGTTTGTGCATCTAACCATCCACTCATTTATGCATTTTGTCTAGATTTCCAAAACACCAAGAACACACACTAAGTGTGCTTGGCCTTTTAGCTCAAATCAAGCCTCCTAATAGAAAGTACTTCCATCCTAGAGTGTTACTAAGCTAGTATTACATTTAAACATCAAGAAATTATGTCAAGAACACAAGGTTAGAGGTGTTCACGGTCCAAGAATGTTCTTGGGCCGTAAACACCATAAATGGCACCAAAGTGTGCCTAAGTCCCTAATCTAAGTCCTAGTTTGATGTATAAGCCACCCGTGACATGTTTAAACCTTCCCTTAATGTGTTTAAGCCTTAAAAAATATCAAAGACCAACATGTATAGGTGTTTACGGTTTGGGGATCTCCCAAAACCGTAAACACCCTAAAGTGTGTTTAAATGGGTCATTTTCCTTCCTTAGGCCTAACAACTAGCTTATACATTTACCTAGTTGTGTTAAGGACATGAAAACATGGCAATACCATTTTCCATAAGGGTTTACGGTAAGGGAAATGTCCATGAGGCTGTACACTCCTCCAAGGAGTGTTTTTGTTGCTCTAGTCCCTTCCAAAGGCCAAACCACTTAGTAGAAATGCTTCAAAAGGCTTGTTAAACCACAAAACAACACATGGTCAATAGGAGTAGAGTTTACGACCATAAACTCTAGAGTTTACTGCCGTAAACTCCCTAGGTTATGACCATCAAAACCGTAAACTCCAAGGGAGTTTACCCTTGAACTCCAAACACCCTAGCTTTGCCCTACCAACACTCGGATGCAATCCTTGTGATCTTTAACACTTGAAACAAAGTGTTTTCATGTTCTAGAGTGTCCCCACTTAATTTATTAATTATAAATTGGCTAATTGGTTATTTATATGTTCATTATATGATAACTAGGCTCGTGCGTGTGTATAAGTCTTCCTTTGTCACCTAGCACCGTACCCGACACTTCAATCCACTCCACTCACCACAAGTGAGTTCATACCCCTTAACTAACCTTTGAAATACTTTTAAATGTTTTAAATGCTTTAATGGGGGGGGGGGGGGGAATACAAGTTGAATACTTATAGTTATTACATCAATCACATGTGATTAATAACTACAAAACCAATGATTTTATTACTATTCAAACTGTTTATCAAACTGTTTTACTTCAAACTGCTTTAAAACTCTTTTACTTATCAAATACTTTTACTTAAACTTTGTTATACTTATTATAAATTGCATGCCCGTATATGTATAATTATATAAGCAATGTTTAAAAGGCTTAGGAAGGCCGTCCGCCCTATTTCCTTTTCGCGCTTGAGATGTGGTCTGGTGGGATATCGGGTAGCCGTTCGAAGGTCGTTTCAATATTAATTATATATCATGTGTACATATATAGTCATAAAAGTTCTTCCATATTCATGCGTACTAGTTACATCATTAGTAAGTTACCATCGGGGTAGCACAGGATCATACTTATACTATTGCTAGATCAATGAGTCAGTTCATTCATGAGTCAGTACTTATTTCTATGAGAAAATATACATTACATTACTATGAGAACATATACAACTATACTAGAAGAAGAACATATACAATTATACTAGAAGAAGAACATATACAGCTATACTAGAAGAAGAACATATACAACTATACTAGAAAGAGAACATATACAAATATACTAGAAAGAGAACATATACAACGATACTAGAACAAGTAACAATACATTACATATACATGAATACGTTGACAAAATTGTGATCCATTGTATCGTAGCATGCCTTAAATGTCATGGCCCGAGTTGTAGCCAGAGTCTCTTGGAGGGAGAGCGTGAGTTTGCGTATAGATCTATACTGGATTGACTATCCTACACCTTGCTGCTAGCTACAGCCGGACCTGCAGTTCTGCGGGTGCCAAACGTCATACCTTTTTATGACCTACATTTGTCGTTGTTACCTAGTCGATAGTATGGTACAATTAACCACATGATACCTTAATATAAATCCGGTTTAAGGTAGTTAGTACAACAGTAGTTCCTATAATACAACACTATAATGCTACAATAATTTACCCTTTACATACATTTAGTGAGCATTTCACTTAAACATTAATGTACAAACTATATTTTGTTAATGATAGTTACACTTGGGAAAATTACACACTTTTACGATAAACGAGCATACAAAACAGTTACGCCTTGGTAGAAGGCTACTTTTAATAGAAAATGTAGGTTTTTCTGAGAGATTCAAACGTTTTGATACAAACACCGACACTAAATTACTTATGAACTCACTAGCTTAATGCTGATAAACTCTTTCAAAATAACATGTATTCTCAGGTCGTCAGCAGACAGGTACCGAGGCCGGCTTTTGAGAAGATGGAGCGCATCCAAGACTCATCTTATTATTTTGATTTACTTTATGGTGTCTATAACTGTACAGAACACACTTGTATTAAAATTATATATTTAATGCAATGGATGATGTTGTTTGCTTATTTACTGTTATACTATGTTGTGATACTTTACATGACGTCCTCCGCCCCAGAATGTTTCCGCCGTTCTTGGTTTTGGGGTGTTACATCGATTCTCCTTAGCCTACAACTAAAATGATCGGCCACTCACCAATAGAGCCTCCGCCCTATCCTCGCGACCATCAATAATCCTCAATGTAGTTGGAGCAGGTGCCTGCACTGGTCCACTCCTCAGTCTCGGATAATCGGCCTTCTTGTGGCCCACCTGGTTGTTGTGAAAGCAAGTTGGTCTCGATCCATGGGGACAATCCAAGCTGATATGAACAGCCCCAATACATTTGAAGTAGCCCATACCCCTAGACCGAGACACCATGCAGTGCGGTTTCCTGTAGTTTCCGTAATGGTCCCAACCCTAACTGCCACTGTCTCACAAATTTTAATCCTTGGACTTCTTCATTTAGCCTTGCTCTAACACATACTACAAGCCCAATGAAGATCTCTCCCTAAAACAGATTGTGAACTCATCCCATGGCATAGTCTCCAACTTAGTAATCGAAATATATTGCATAATTAAAGCCTAACAACTCTGTGTTGCATGACATAAAAGGTCCAAAGCAAACCGAACCTTCGCTTCTATGGGATAGGAACTGGTGCAGAAAACACCCTCCATCTCCTTAGTTCAAAGTGAACTCGAAACCTTGCCTTTCCTCCTACAAAGCATAGGAGGCTGATATGTAGCTATTCGGCAGGTGAGGTGATGAACTCATCCATCCCCTCACCGTCGGCTCAACACCAAAGCCTAAACCTGAACCCGAACCTCCTCCATGAGTTCTCAACACCTTACTAAACACAACCAATATATGCTCAAAACATAACCCAAAAATCCATATTCTACAGGCTTCTTAGAATCTCTGTGACTCTCCTTGATGCAGGTATGGTGTGATATCCCCTAATTTCTCAGCCAGAAAAGACCGATTTAATTTATGATTTTTAAAATAAAATCAGAGAAATCTTTTTAAAAGATGTTGCGGAATTGGTCCCCAAAACAAAACATGATAAAAGTTTATCAAAACGTTTCCTTAAGAAATGTATAGTTTCATTTCATATCAAAACCTCGGGATGTCATGTTCCGATACAGATCAAAAGCATAAACAAGACATTATAAGCCTTTCAACAGTTATTTACAACTACTGGACTATAATCAAAAATCTCTCATCGTCCTTCGACTATGCTCGGGGCCCACTACCTGTAATCATAAACACTGAGTGGGTCAGGCTCGGGATCCTGGTGCGCATATAGGGTTTTCAACCCACAATAATAATATACTTATTAAGTTCACCAATCAACAATAACCCTGATTACCCATTCCTGTTGTCGTCACTTTACGTCCCTAAACACCTATCATAAGGGACCTAGCCTAAGGAATATCATCAGGATGGACATTATTGCTAAGGGGTCTCCTCATCCATACATGTCCTAAAGGCAACCATGAGGGGGATGGAGTAAGCCAATGAACATTTAATTCATCAACACCTACAAGTTGCGAACCTGCTAGTGTTCTATTGGACTGTCTAGAAAGGTCCGTGGTCGTCATCTATACTCCGCTAGATGACTAAAACAACAAAAACAACAACAACACTGAGGCCTCTCACCATATTAACACACATCAACTATTTCATCTACCCATGTTCTACCTAACATATATTGTAGATAAAATACATATACAGTTTAAAACTTGTATAAAACATTTATTCAACAGTCACTTCAAATAAACACTTAATATAATTACACATAGCACGTATATATTTTATAGAAAATACTTCATATCTAGGTGTAAGATGAAAGTGACTACACACTCACATGATTTGATGTTAATCGGGCAGCAATTCGTTGCTTAAAACGATTGTTTCTAATAAAACCGGGAGTTTTATTGAGAAACCGGGCTTTGCAAAGGTCGGGCTTCGAAACCGAAAAGATAAATTTTCCGGGCTTCTTGGGCACTTCGTGGAGTATTTTGGGGGTTATAATCGATACCGGGGCTTTGGGGGATGTTAAGATGAAAGAAATATACCCGGGAGGTCTCGCACCCTCCTATTTATAGGAGCGAGCCTCCTGATCCAACCGCTGAGAAGAAGCCATGCGTCGCAGATCCGAAGCTCGCAGGGGATGGCTCGCACATGGCACGCATATGCGAAGGCTTGCTGGCAGCTCCTTACTGGACCGAAGTTTAGGTCCGAGGTTCGGACCCGAAGCAGGAGGGAAGGGAGACAACTGGTGCAAAGGTCGGACACGCGGCAGGCATTGCGAGGCTCGGATTAGGCTGCACATGCGTCGCTCCTCGGATATGCCACGGCTTCGGATGACTTAGCAGGTTTCAGACACGTGGCGCATTTTGAGCGAGGGTGACGTGGCAAAAACGTTACTATGCGAATTTTCTCGGTTTTTGTGCAAAAACTTCTAAAATCCATAACTTTCGCATATGAGCTCCGTTTTTGACGTTCTTTATATGCACGCGTAAGTAAAATTACGCTCTACAACTTTCATTTAAACTTCGTCGGCTAATTTTTAATTTAATTTTTATATTATTATTTTTAACAGACCGGGACAGGAAATCCGTTAAAAATTCATAACTTCTTCATCCGATGTCCGTTTTTGTCAGACTTTTTATCATTGTGCTACTAAAGAGGAGACCTTCAATTCTCGTTTAGGTTGTGTCAGTTAAAATCAATCGATCTAAAATTTGAGTTTTTAGTTGTCTACTGCTAAGCTGAAATTTCGAAAAATCATAACTTCCTCATACGAAGTCAGATTTGGGCGTTCTTTTTATCGAATTTCTCGGTTTAACGAATACTACGACTTTCGTGTAGATTACTAAGGATAAAAAGTAGTTTATCAAAAACTCACTTTGTACGACACTCGGCCCCGTGTCGATTTGTCGCGAAACTTCGACAGGTCATAACTTCTTCGTTATAACTCGGATTTCGACATTCTTTATATATCCGTAATACTTGTCGCGCCCAATACAAGTTTCTTAATAGATATCGGCTTTATCTAAAATTTAATTTTGACGCTCATTTTTATTCTTAATTAATTAAGCCCTAGTAATTAAGCATAAAACACATAAAACACATAGAATCCACATAATTCCTTTTTCATTTCTTCAAAATGAGTTCAAAGGTTAACCTAGACTATAACCTTAATATTAATGCCTAGGCTAGAAACACGAGTGTTACATATGGATCTTATGCCTTTAGTAGTACGGGCCCGAAACTACCTTCCACACCTATCCATACTTTCCTTAAGAATTATACCAAATACATTGAGTCACCTTCTTAAACCGGTACTCCAAGTACCCACTAAACAGCACATCGAAAGCCACTAAAACAAATCTTAGCCTCTCCTCAGTTCCTCACCCCACCCTGACATCAACTGTTGAAGAACCCCTACTAATATCAACTAAGTACTTCTTGAATACAATTACATGCAACAAATATTAGATACTCCTTCGACTAAAATACCCGACTCTAGAATCGTTAGACTCAGATGAGTGCTACGCAATAGAGCCAAATCAATCACTAAGGTTATTTAACCTTTGCAGCATGCAACTTAACATATTCATGACATAATTATCTCACATTAATACGAGTCCCACAAAGCACAAAGCATACAACATTCAAGCATCAGGAATCTAACCAGATCACTCCCTAATCAAGCTACCCTATCATATCATATGAAATCCATAATAACATGTAGTTCTAATGGCTCATACAACAGGCATACAAAGATATCTCTCTTAGCATTCTATCATGTGGTTCTAAGAAGATCCTTATCCCTAATCTAGCATGCATTTCATATAACATATCAATATGCAGGCGTATTCTAGGAATCTCTTACTTGAGCTCAGCTGATTGCAGGCATCGCACCCTTTTCTTCATAAAAATATTTTTATGAAATTCATTTTCTTTTTAAAAGATTACCAATTCCTCAGTTTGAGTTCAGACACACCCGAGAGTGTGAACGAATCCCTCAAACCAAGGCTCTGATACCAACTTGTAACGTCCCAAAAATACTAATTAATTTTTTTTTCAATTTTAGGTCATCCAAAACAATCATCCATTCGTTTCAAAAACCGTCAAAGTATGTCAATGTAGAATCTGGTTATCAGAGTACTATCCAAAATCATAAAATGCAAATTAGGGGTGGATGGTGTGCCATATGTCAGGCCCTTTCCTTTCAAACCAAAAGTAGCTGAAATACATTTTAAACATAAACCGTAAGCACAAAGCTTAGTGAGTTCCCTAAACTACCACATACCATACATATAATGGGCCCTGCTCAGTAAAGATATGTCAGTAACATGCCATTGGCCCTACCCAACACATTCATCAAGCCCCAATTGGCATCGGGTCCCGCCCGATATACATAGAAACACATACAATACATGCCAGAGTCACAAAGATAACTAGCATCTTATAAACATAAATCAATTGGTCGACATTCGCTCCTGCGACCCAGAAATACTGTGAGGATACTCGCCTCAATCCGATGATAAACAAATCACATACTCGAGCTACTGCTATAAAGGCTCCTGACACTGAACATATCCAAAACCGACCCCAATTAATAATTATGGTAATAACCCATAATCAAAAGTCCAATTCATATTCTCTTTCACTAGGGTAAAATTCCATTTTACCCTTTCCAAGATGGACCCACCCAAATGTGGCCCAAGACCTACAAATGGCCCAAGTATACTTTTCGGAGTAAGCCATGCGTACTCTATCCTTACGCCCTATGTAGTGGCTATTCACAGTAAAGGATACAGGGTAAACTCGTTACGCCCTACATTCTCAGAGGTTATGCCATGTATACTTATCTGTTTGTCCAAAACCATTTTAAGCTCTTAATACCTAAAGACTAAATATCCAACTGGTATATCTTAATCTTAGGAGGGTCTTAACTGATAAATTTGTCAAGTTTAATATTTTGCATGGCTTAATAGAGCCCAATACCAAACCCTAGGGCCATGAAACTCTTTGATAACCTCAAACTCTTGCATGATTGACAAATATAGCAAAAAAGACTTCATTTTTATGACACAAGATCCTCAAAAACAACATAAAGTGACAAACTTGAGCTCTGAAATAGTTTTTACTCACAAGAACCAAAGCATGGGACCAAAAGCATCCAAATCTCAAAGCAAGTATAGATCTAATCTATAGAACCATGAAGGTGAGAGCTTTATACCTCCAGAAGCTTGCAAACGTGATGAAGGCTTTGGATCTTCAAGCTCTAGCCACAACAATCCTCAAGGAAAAACTCCTACTCCTTTACTATGCACTAAGAACACACAAAATAGACTTACACAAGCTAATCAAGGATTAGGGTTTCGAAACACTGGTTGGGGAGGATGGAGGCTGAATATGGGGAGGCATCAAGGGACTTAAGGTCCTTAAATACGGGCTCAACCATAAAATTTAGGGTTTGGGATTTTCATCAGTATGCCATGCGTACTCCTCAAGTACACCCAATTTACTCGTCAAATTCCGTGTCCATCTTAAATGATTTTCGCCCTGCATACACATTATGTATGCCTAACGTACTACCAACTCCAATTTCAATCTTAAGTTCAAACTACCATAACTTCTTCATTCCAGCTCCGTTTACGGTGTTCTTTATATGCTCGGAAAGGTATTAAAGAGCCCCACAATCCTATCTCATTACTTTTGACTTAAACCATACCATACTAAAATTCTTAATTTACGCAAGAAGCCCAATCTTTAATTTTTTCCCTTTCTTCCCTTTGGGTTAACATACGAATCAAGGGCATAGACCTTACAACCAATATTATAAACCTTTAATAAGGCTGATATGTGTATAATTAGTCATATATTTTGTGTTAAATCTTAATACTTTTTGGCTATTTTATTGCAAATTATGAACAAAAGGTAGTTAAATATGTTTAAAATGTATTTGTAGCCTAAAAGAAATGATCGGATGGAAAAGGAAGCGAATTTAGCAATTAGAAGCTTGGATCTTGGATTTTGAAGAAAGAAGGATGTTGTTGGACAGCTTGACCCCTTGTCAGTATTTTGGCCATATCTCATGAACCGTAACTCTGATTTAGGAGATTCAAAATGTTCTGAAAACGAGACACAATTTCAAACGACTTTCTTGAATAAAGAGAATGCTGATTCCAAACGGACTCGGTGATTTCTCCATCAACTCGACGAGTTGATCAGAAAGTTCGCGATTCTTGACGCTGACTTGCCGTCCACGGATTTTAAGTGATGGACTCGTCGAGTCGGTCATTGGACTCGTCGAGTCGCCCCTGTTTTTAGAATATATATATATATATATATATATATATATATATATATATATATATATATATATATATATATATATATATATATATATATATATATATATATATATATAGAAACATTTCTCATTTGAATTCTAACTAATGGGGGAAGCCTTGGATGATTTTTGGAGGCCAGAAGGGTTCTTGGAGCTCTAGTTTTTGAGAATTCAACCTAAGAAGCAATTTAGAAGAGATCAAAGGCAAAAAATTATTCTTTTTTTTTTCTTAATATTTGTTTTGAACCATGTTTGAATCATTAGAATTTGAATTCATGTTGTTATTTTCTGATGATATGAGCTAAAACTCATATCTTTTGTTTAGGATAAATAACTTTATGAGTATGGTTTGATTTTATGGTTGGATTAATTTAATTTGTTGAGTTTTGTTTTGTCAAGCTTGTTATAGAACCTTATGTGTTAACAATAACTATTTTCTATTAATTACAAGTATATTAAGCTGCATGAACATCTCTTAATTACTTATCTCATATGATTTATGTGAAAACATTGCTATATACCTAGGAATAGCGAACGTGAAACTAGGGTTAACTAGAAAATAAGTAAGTTAATGTGTGAGCTTGTGTGATGAACCATCAACAAGAAGTTAATTGAATTAGTAATTTGATTAGCTAACTAAAAGTCTTATTTAACCCGAATCAATAAACTAGGAAATTTATGAGTTTAATCAATTGATCACTGCTTAAAATAATTTGTTTTTTAAGGATTAGTAATAGCAAATGTGAACCTAATCACACTAATCGGTAGCCAATGCCAAGTAATCCATTGCACTTGCCATAAAATCAACCATGGGAATAAGTGAATCTAATCTAAAAAGAAGTCTCTTTAAATTGATTGAATCTAGTTGTCTTTTGTTTCTCCTTAGTTGTTAATTGTCCTTTGCTAAATAGTTTAAGCAGTTGCTTTAGTTTCTAGTCCTGTAAAAATAGATAAAAACACTTCCTTCTACTTGCTTTATTTAGATAATATTAGTAATAATCTTAATTGTTTACCGTTCCCTGTGTTCGATACCCTACTTTCTTGAACTATATTACTAATCGATAGGTACACTGCCTTTTGTGTCTAAGTTAATAGGATTAAAACTAGTGCATTCCACACACATCAAAGGCCCAACTTTACTTTCTTAAATCCCAAAGCCTTTACATGATTGAGTTTCCCATCCACAATCCCTAATTTAGAAATGACCCAAAACAAGGTGTTACAATAAACTGCATGGATAGTCATTGTGGTCTGGCGCAATATGTAGGCTTCGTTTCTAACTGTTTTCCCCTTAGATGGCATCTATGGTATTTTTTTATTGCAGATTTCATCATTACGAGACCTGAAATGACTATATTACTCATTATCTTCTTAACTTATTATTATTTTTTTATTTTTTTGTATAGTTCATTATAGTATTATTTAAAGATGGGTTTAACCAATCTCATCCTCACTCACTCGTTTCTTACCTTTCTCGACTCAGCGGTCTCCATCCATTACCGTTTATAAAAACCACAAAATGATAAAAAAAACATCTCTATTCAAAAGACAACCATCATACCACATCATCTCTTTTCGCCACCATGTATTTTGCAAAATCAACTACATCACTGCCCTTACCCCACTATCCTCACCCATTTTGCTTCAGTTTATTTGAAAAACCATCTACATCACTTCCCTCACCCTACCATCTGTTGGATAAGGTGTCTAAGTCCATAACTATTCCGGGCTTGTACTTGACCCGACCCGGCATGGTCCATTTGGGTTGCATGGCACCATGCAATTGGATAGACTAAATGAGAGAAATAACACTTGGAGATTATTAATATATTATAAGTTCTAATATATTAATAATATTATTTAATTAGTTGATCAAAGAATTAATTTGGAATTAATTAAGTGATTAAAGGATAACTAATTAAATATATGGGTTGGTTATGTAAATCATCCATATCTTGTATAGTGGGCTAAAAAGCTCCATGGATTATCAAGTTGGGTTCTACCCATTGGATGCTCCATGGATGCTCCATGGGAGTTACAAACCCATGGGTCATGGAAATGAAGAGTCATGACACATTAGGGTTTACATGGTGTAACCCTAGATGTGCCAACACTATATAAGAGTCCCATTCTCCACAAAATTGGCTACACAAGTTAGACATAAGAAACTAGAGGGCTTGGCCGATTTTGAGAAGTGTGTGTTATCTCAAGAGTCTTTCCAAAAGCATTTGGTGTTGTGTGAAGCATTTGAGGCATCACACTTGGGGTGCTAGGCTCACAAGGTTTCAAGGAACACAATCAACAACAAGGTAAGTTATTCTATCTATGATTCAAGTTAAAATTGTTCCCCATGTATGCTAGATAGGAATATAACCTTGGAATTCAACTTTGCATGATAATTAGACAAACATAGATCCAAGGTTATTAGGGTTGCATGTACACTTAGGAAGTGTTAGAATGCTCAAAACCCATCAGTGGTATCAGAGCCTAGGCTTGTTTGTTTGTTATTTGTGCTTAAAAGTTGAAGAAAGTCAAAATTTCTGCTGTCTGACTGATGGACTCGGCGAGTCCATGGGGAGGACTCGTCGAGTTCATGTGTATCTTCAACCTACTCGGCGAGTAGGTTTATGCACTCGGCGAGTAGGGTCGACAGAGTGCAGAATTTCGACTTGAGTTGCTGGAAATGGATTAGAATCATTACCCTAAAATGTTTTGGTACTTGAAAACTTATTTTAGAAGGTGTAATGTCTTTTCTAACTCATTTACAACAACTAGTTATCAAAATTACAAAGATTAAATGTGATTTTGATTCTTGAAAGTGTTCATATTCATATTCTTGTTCTTATGATGTTTAGATGATCATAGGAATTATTTGTAACCTATGTGGTAGATTAATTCATGATCATAATGTGTTTTAATGGAGTCCATAACTTGTCCTCAAGTTATGGAAAACCAAAAGTCTCTTGGGTGAAAAAAACCATTAAAAGAACACAAGAGTTAGGAAAAATGAAAAGTCCTCATTTTATTACTTTATTAAACTCATAAGTTACAAGAAATGAAAAGTTTTGAAAGTTTACAAAACTTGCCCTCAAGTTTTGGAACAAGTAAAGTTAAGTTAAAACTTTAGTTCCAACCCCTAGAATTTTAAAAGTTAAAATTCAACCCTTATACTTATATTATTATGATTTAATAATTATATATATATATATATATATATATATATATATATATATATATATATATATATATGTATAAGAACAAAGTCGTCTTACCGCTAGTACGCCTCATTCACGAAGCCGGTCTATAAGGTGGGTATAAGGTTGTTGCCTATAAAATGGTGACTTAATGGGTGTCCACTCTCACCCACCGCTTGCTTGATCGGTGGAGGGTCGTTAGCCGAACGGGTAAGACAAGGACTTATTAATTCTCATTCAAAGTATGATGAATATTATAAAGTAACTAAATGTATTATTAAATTCCTAATCTTAGTTACTTTAGGAAAAATGTGAATAAGGTGCTATTCCATGAAATTACACTTTACACTTTGATTAAGTCGTTGGTGGAGCGTGTGTGGTTAACCAGCACACTAACTTGGACTTAACAAGGTAGGTAAAAGGTGACTTAGGGTTTATTATAGTATCGATGGAGCGTGTGTGGTTAACCGGCACATCGATTGAGTGATAAACTTTAAGGGTACCAAGTGATTTGCATGGTTACTTCACACCTCGTTTTGTGATCCTCGGTATCCCAGTCACAAAAGTTGGAGGGCACACTCGAGATTGAAACATGCCTTTGAAAAGTTCATTGAATCTCAAAGAATCTAGGAATTTCTAAGAACCATTCAAAAACCTAATACTAAAATATTGCGGTTTTCGTGGTGGAAATTGGTGAATCGTCATTCACCTACCTTTCAAATATGATATAGCTTAGATTACGGCATACCTCTTCTAAGTTATATTATATTGTGATTGGATCCTAGCCTTAATACTACATTTGGGTGTTTTATTAAGGACTCTCTTATATCTAAACTAATCTTGTCCTCCTTCCTTCAGATGTCTTTCAACAATGCTTCTGGCTCTAATCCTAATGGCTCCTTTACCCTTATGAACCTGTGTGGGAAAGTCACCTTTGATGGATCCAACTTCAATGAGTGGATCAGAAACATCAAGATGATTACCCGCTACGAGGACAAAGAATATGTCCTTGACAAGGAGCTTAAGGAGATTGATGAGTCCACTGCAACTCCTCAGGAGATCGCTGGATTTCGGGCACATGAAAGGGATGCTACGAAAGTGGCGTGCATCATGACGGCCACGATGACAGCGGAACTCCAAAAGTCTTATGAGGATTTCTACCCTTATGACATGCACCAAGATTTGATGGAAAGATACCATCAAAGTGCAAGACAAGAGAGGTATGAAATCATCTGCTCCATGATAACAACCATGATGAAGGACGGGGAATCCATCACGAGCCACATGCAGAAAATGCAAAGGTATGTGGATCGTTTGCTGAAGCTTAATGTGAACTTCCCGGAGGATCTTGCAATAGATATTATTTTGCATTCCTTACCATCGTGCTATGATCAATTCCGCATGACATATCACATGAACAAGGAAGAAGTCACCCTCAGCAAACTTCAGGGACTTCTCAAGACCGCAGAATCAGGTCTTAAGGGGAAGTCGGTTGCTATCACTCCTACTCAAAACTCTACTCCGGTTTTGGCAATTGGGAAGAATAGATGGAGGAAGAGAAAGAGATCTTCGAAGGGTACCAAGGCTCGGACCCTTGATGGCTCTTCTTCAAGTGGAACCAAGAAAGGTTTCATTACTCCTTCTTCTGACCCAAAAGAGGCTGAATGCTTCTATTGCCATGAAAAAGCTCATTGGAAGCGGAACTGCCCAAAATACCAGCAAGATGTGAAGGATGGGAAAGTTAAACCCAACCATGCAGGTATTTACACTATCATTTCTAATAACTCACCCCATTCTAATTCTTGGGTCCTTGATACCGGGTGTGGTATTCACATTTGTTGTGACTTGCAGGGACTAAGAAGAAGTGATGAGGTGGAGCAAGGAAGGATAAACTTGATCATGGGGAATAGGAAAGCTATACCTGTTACCAAGATTGGAGTTTATACTTTATCGCTAAGTAGTGGGTTTAGTTTAGATCTGAATAAGTGTTGTTATTCGCCAGGAATGGCAAGAAATATTATTTCCTTTCATGCTTTGTACAAACAAGGGTTTACCTTTTCATTTAATAATGAAGTTGGTTCTATTGATGCTTTCTTTAATAATGTTCTTTATTTTAAAGCATTACCTTGTGATGGTGTGTATGAAGCTATATCTGTTGTAGATAACTTAGGAAATAATGTTTTGTGTATTGATTCTACTAATAATAACTTGGATAAAGCATCATTATGGCATTGTCGTCTTGGACATATAAGCAAGAAGCGCATAGGCCAACTCCAAAAGGATGGAGTCTTGGAGTCGTTTGACCTAAAGTCAGATGATAGTTGCGAGTCATGCTTACTTGGAAAAATGACAAAGTCACCCTTCACAGGTTCGTGTGAGAGGGGTGAAGGTTTGTTGGACCTTATACACACGGATGTGTGTGGACCATTCAAACATGCCACAAGGGATGCTAATCGTTATTATTTGACTTTTACTGATGATTATAGTAGATATGGATATGTCTACTTGATCAAGCATAAGTCAGAGACTTTCGAGAGGTTTAAGGAATTTAAACAGGAAGTCGAGAATCAATTGGGCAGGAACATTAAGATGCTTCGATCCGATCGTGGTGGTGAGTATCTTAGTTCAGAGTTCCTCGACTATCTAAGGGAATGTGGGATAGTCTCACAATTGACACCTCCCAGGACACCACAGTTGAATGGTGTGGCTGAGAGGTGCAATCGAACCTTGTTAGATATGGTTCGTTCCATGATGAGTCGAGCTACGCTACCAATCTCATTCTGGGGGTATGCCTTAGAGACTGCCGCCCATATTCTTAATCTAGTCCCTACAAAGAAAGTTGCCAAAACTCCTCACGAGATGTGGACTGGTAAAGTACCTAAACTAGACCACATCAAGATTTGGGGTTGCGAGGCTTTCGTGAGACGCGAGACTCATGATAAGCTCGAACCTCGAAGCGAGAGGTGTATTTTCATCGGTTACCCACAGCGAGGAGGAAACTCCTGTTGAGCCAATTGACAAATCTGTACCTCTGAGACGTTCCACGAGAGTTAGGAGTGCACCTGAGCATTACTATGGATTCCATATTACTGCAGAAGGTGAGACACTTATTAGTGATGAAACACTAGTAAGTCAAGATGACCCTAACAGCTACGAGGAAGCCATGGCAGGCCCCGAGTCTGCTAAATGGAAAGAGGCTACGGATAGCGAGATACAATCCATGTATGACAATCAAGTTTGGAACTTGGTTGAAAATGTACCAGGTCGTAAGACAGTAGGGTGCAAATGGGTCTTCAAGAAGAAGACCGACATGGATCGTAAAGTACACACTTATAAGGCTAGACTGGTTGCAAAGGGCTTCTCTCAAATTCCTGGAGTGGATTATGATGAGACCTTTTCTCCGGTAGCCAAGATTAAGTCTATTCGGGTTCTGTTAGCCATAGCTGCATTTCATGACTATGAAATATGGCAGATGGATGTCAAAACCGCTTTCCTTAATGGAAAGTTGGCTGAAGATGTTTACATGAGTCAGCCAGAGGGTTTTGTCAGCAACGAGTACCCTAATAGAGTGTGTAAGCTTGAGAAATCCATTTATGGATTGAAGCAAGCACCTCGCAGATGGAATCTTTGCTTTGATGAAAAGGTCAAGGAATTTGGCTTTTCTAGGAGTGAAGATGAATCTTGTGTGTATGTCAAGGCTAGTGGGAGTATAGCTAGCTTTCTGGTATTGTATGTGGATGACATACTACTCATAGGAAACGACATTCCAACCCTGCAGGAAGTAAAGTCCTGGCTTGGGAAGTGTTTCGCTATGAAGGACCTTGGTGAAGCTACCTATATTCTAGGGATAAGAATCTTGAGAGATCGGAGTAAAAGACTAATTGGACTTAGTCAGAGTACCTACTTGGATAAGGTGCTGAAGAGATTCAGCATGCAGGATTCCAAGAAAGGAGAGTTACCCATCCAGAGTAACACCAGACTGAGTAAGACACAAAGCCCTAGCACTGAGGCTGAGATAGCAGAAATGAGTCGAACACCTTACGCTTCGGCTGTAGGATCGATCATGTATGCTATGACGTGTACTCGACCCGATGTAGCTTTTGCCTTGAGCATGGTTAGCAGGTATCAGGCGAACCCTGGCAAGGCACACTGGACTGCGGTAAAGAATATCCTCAAGTACCTACGGAGGACTAAGGACTGGGTTCTTACCCTCGGTGGGAGTGATGACTTGAGAGTTGTAGGGTATAGTGATGCTAGCTTCCAGACTGATAGGGATAATTTCCGCTCTCAGTCGGGCTGGGTCTTTACCCTAAACGGAGGAGCAATTTCTTGGAAGAGTTCCAAGCAAGAGACAGTGGCAGATTCTACTTGTGAATCAGAGTATATTGCAGCTAGTGAAGCAGCAAAGGAGGCGATATGGCTGAAGAACTTCATTGGAGACCTTGGAGTTGTACCAGCTATTAAAGAGCCAATGGAAATTTTCTGTGATAGTGAAAGTGCTGTTGCCTTAGCCAAGGAACCAAGGGATCATGGGAGATCCAGACACATCGACAGAAAATACCATTTCATTAGACATCGGATCGAAGAAGGACTCCTCGTGGCAAAGAGGGTATCATCGGATGAGAACCCAGCAAATCCCCTCACGAAGGGACTGAGTAGGGTTAAGCATCTTCAGCATGCTCGGAGCATAGGGCTGAAGGATGATATAAGTTTTAGTAGTTAGATAACCCGGAAATTTGTAAAGTGTAATTGACATTTGACGATGAATAAAAGGTGTTTTATTTATGAGTAAAGTGTTGCTATCTCTTGTCAATCGTTTACTATATTTCTTTTGCATGTTTTGACTTCCAGAATAATTTTTGTTTGGTATAACATATTATTCAAACCTCCACAATCGGTCATATGTTGGAAGTAGATATGAATCAAGACTGTCGTGTTTGGTTGTAGAGGTCTAAGGTGTTGGACAAGGCTACAACAATCATGAGTGCTCATAAGTTCTGAGCATTGGACACAACCCACGCTCACTGGAATCACTTCATGGAATTTTATCTCGAGTGATCGTGAGACGGTAATATCATATAAGTCTTCAAACCTAGAGATATGATTTGTTACTTACAAGTTGGTTATGCATTGACTGTACGAAACCGCATTGGTAACTCGATGTTATAAAACGTACTTTTGTGTGTAATTCAATAAGTGGTAGAACAAACATATGAGTCGAAGTTTATCTGTTCCTTCTTGGATTAGAAGCTGGTATCTGGGCCCCTCGATGATTTTGTTTTGACCCATGTACCGGGCCCGGTCAGAACTAAGTTGATGTGTTCAATTAAGTTCTATGTCAAACAAATCGGAAATCGGGAAACAAATGCTGGACAATAAGCAAGACATGTTCCATGTATTTGTCCGGCTGATATCTAGAACAGAGGATTATATGATCACTTATCTTAAATGGCGTATCATTATCTTCTCAGTTCCGAGAGACCTTGAAAGAGCTACGATTGCCGGTCGGTTCCTGAAGTACTAGAGATATAGTTATTAGACTTATCCAAGTGGGAGATTGTTGGATAAGGTGTCTAAGTCCATAACTATTCCGGGCTTGTACTTGACCCGACCCGGCATGGTCCATTTCGGTTGCATGGCACCATGCAATTGGATAGACTAAATGAGAGAAATAACACTTGGAGATTATTAATATATTATAAGTTCTAATATATTAATAATATTATTTAATTAGTTGATCAAAGAATTAATTTGGAATTAATTAAGTGATCAAAGGATAACTAATTAAATATATGGGTTGGTTATGTAAATCATCCATATCTTGTATAGTGGGCTAAAAAGCTCCATGGATTATCAAGTTGGGTTCTACCCATTGGATGCTCCATGGGAGTTACAAACCCATGGGTCATGGAAATGAAGAGTCATGACACATTAGGGTTTACATGGTGTAACCCTAGATGTGCCAACACTATATAAGAGTCCCATTCTCCACAAAATTGGCTACACAAGTTAGACATAAGAAACTAGAGGGCTTGGCCGATTTTGAGAAGTGTGTGTTATCTCAAGAGTCTTTCCAAAAGCATTTGGTGTTGTGTGAAGCATTTGAGGCATCACACTTGGGGTGCTAGGCTCACAAGGTTTCAAGGAACACAATCAACAACAAGGTAAGTTATTATATCTATGATTCAAGTTAAAATTGTTCCCCATGTATGCTAGATAGGAATATAACCTTGGAATTCAACTTTGCATGATAATTAGACAAACATAGATCCAAGGTTATTAGGGTTGCATGTACACTTAGGAAGTGTTAGAATGCTCAAAACCCATCACCATCATGAACCCTTTTGCTTGAATTTATGCTTTAAATATGTGATGAAGTTTTTACTATAATTCACAGTCATATAATTCCTCCTTCACAAGAAAACCACCACACCACATTTATGCTCTGGAATAGTTTTTACTCACAAGAACCAAAGCATGGGACCAAAAGCATCCAAATCTCAAAGCAAGTATAGATCTAATCTATAGAACCATGAAGGTGAGAGCTTTATACCTCCAGAAGCTTGCAAAAGTGATGAAGGCTCTGGATCTTCAAGCTCTAGCCACAACAATCCTCAAAGAAAAACTTCTACTCCTTTACTACGCACTAAGAACACACAAAATAGACTTACACAAGCTAATCAAGGATTAGATTTTCGAAACACTGGTTGGGGAGGATGGAGGCTGAATATGGGGAGGCATCAAGGGACTTAAGGTCCTTAAACATGGGCTCAACCATAAAATTTAGGGTTTGGGATTTGCATCAGTATGCCATGTGTACTCCTCAAGTACACCCAGTTTACTCGTCAAATTCCATGTCCATCTTAAATGATTTTCTCCCTGCATACACATTATGTACGCCTAACGTACTACCAACTCCCATTTCAATCTTAAGTTCAAACTACCATAACTTCTTCGTTCCAGCTCCGTTTACGGTGTTCTTTATATGCTCGGAAAGGTATTAAAGAGCCCCACAATCCTATCTCATTAATTTTGACTTAAAACATACCGTACTAAAATTCTTTATTTACGCAAGAAGCCCGATCTTTAATTTTTTCCCTTTCTTCCCTTTGGGTTAACATATGAATCAAGGGCATAGACCTTACAACCAATATTATAAACCTTTAATAAGGCTGATATGTGTATAATTAGTCATATATTTTGTGTTAAATCTTAATACTTTTTGGCTATTTTATTGCAAGTTATGAACAAAAGGTAGTTAAATATGTTTAAAATGTATTTGTAGCCTAAAAGAAATGCTCGGATGGAAAAGGAAGCGAATTTAGCAATTGGAAGCTTGGATCTTGGATTTTGAAGAAAGAAGGATGTTGTTGGACAGCTTGACCCCTCGTCAGTGTTTTGGCCATATCTCATGAACCGTAACTCCGATTGAGGAGATTCAAAATGTTCTGAAAACGAGACACAATTTCAAACGACTTTCTTGTATAAAGAGAATGCTGATTCCAAACGGACTCATTGATTTCTCCATCAACTCGACAAGTTGATCAGAAAGTTCTCGATTCTTGACGTTGACTTGCCGTCCATGGATTTTAAGTGATGGACTCGTCGAGTGGGTCACTGGACTCGTCGAGTCGCCCCTGTTTTCAGAATATATATAGAAACATTTCTCATTCGAATTCTAACTAATGGGGGTAGCCTTGGATGATTTTTGGAGGCTAGGAGGGTTCTTGGAGCTCTAGTTTTCGAGAATTCAACCTAAGAAGCAATTTAGAAGAGATCAAAGGCAAACAATTATTCTTTTTTTTCTTAATATTTGTTTTGAACCATGTTTGAATCATTAGAATTTGAATTTATGTTGTTATTTTCTGATGATATGAGCTAAAACTCATATCTTTTGTTTAGGATAAATAACTTTATGAGTATGGCTTGATTTTATGGTTGGATTAATATAATTTGTTGAGTGTTGTTTTGTCAAACTTGTTAAAGAACCTTATGTGTTAACAATAACTATTTTCTATTAATTACAAGTATATTAAGCTACATGAACATCTCTTAATTACTTAGCTCATATGATTTATGTGAAAACATTGTTATATGCCTAGGAATAGCGAACGTGAAACTAGGGTTAACTAGAAAGTAAGTAAGTTAATGTGTGAGCTTGTGTTATGAACCATCAACAAGAAGTTAATTGAATTAGTAATTTGATTAGCTAACTAAAAGTCTTATTTAACCCGAATCAATAAACTAGGAAATTTATGAGTTTAATCAATTGATCACTGCTTAAATAAATTTGTTTTTAAAGATTAGTAATAGCGAATGTGAACCTAATCACACTAATCGGTAGCCAATGCCAAGTAATCCGTTGCACTTGCCATAAAATCAACCATAGTAATAAGTGAATCGAATCTAAAAAGAAGTCTCTTTAAATTGATTGAATCTAGTTGTCTTTTGTTTCTCCTTAGTTGTTAATTGTCCTTTGCTAAAGAGTTTAAGCAGTTGCTTTAGTTTGTAGTATTGTAAAGATAAAGAAAAACCCTTCTTTCTACTTGCTTTATTTAGATAATATTAGTAATAATCTTAGTTATTTACCGTTCCCTGTGTTCGATACCCTACTTTCTTGAACTATATTACTAATCGATAGGTACACTGCCTTTTGTGTCTAAGTTAGTAGGATTAAAACTAGTGCATTTCACACACATCAAAGGCCCAACTTTACTTTCTTAAATCCCAAAGCCTTTACAAGATTGAGTTTCCCATCCACAATCCCTAATTTAGAAATGAACCAAAACAAGGTGTTACAATAAACTGCATGGATAGTCATTGTGGTCTGGGGCAATATGTAGGCTTCGTTGCAAAAGTGATGAAGGCTCTGGATCTTCAAGCTCTAACCACAACAATCCTCAAAGAAAAACTTCTACTCCTTTACTACGCACTAAGAACACACAAAATAGACTTACACAAGCTAATCAAGGATTAGATTTTCGAAACACTGGTTGGGGAGGATGGAGGCTGAATATGGGGAGGCATCAAGGGACTTAAGGTCCTTAAGCATGGGCTCAACCATAAAATTTAGGGTTTGGGATTTGCATCAGTATGCCATGCGTACTACTCAAGTACACCCAGTTTACTCATCAAATTCCATGTCCATCTTAAATGATTTTCTCCCTGCATACACATTATGTACGCCTAACGTACTACCAACTCCCATTTCAATCTTAAGTTCAAACTACCATAACTTCTTCGTTCCAGCTCCGTTTACGGTGTTCTTTATATGCTCGGAAAGGTATTAAAGAGCCCCACAATCCTATCTCATTAATTTTGACTTAAAACATACCGTACTAAAATTCTTTATTTACGCAAGAAGCCCGATCTTTAATTTTTTCCCTTGCTTCCCTTTGGGTTAACATATGAATCAAGGGCATAGACCTTACAACCAATATTATAAACCTTTAATAAGGCTGATATGTGTATAATTAGTCATATATTTTGTGTTAAATCTTAATACTTTTTGGCTATTTTATTGCAAATTATGAACAAAAGGTAGTTAAATATGTTTAAAATGTATTTGTAGCCTAAAAGAAATGCTCGGATGGAAAAGGAAGCGAATTTAGCAATTGGAAGCTTGGATCTTGGATTTTGAAGAAAGAAGGATGTTGTTGGACAGCTTGACCCCTCGTCAGTGTTTTGGCCATATCTCATGAACCGTAACTCCGATTGAGGAGATTCAAAATGTTCTGAAAACGAGACACAATTTCAAACGACTTTCTTGTATAAAGAGAATGCTGATTCCAAACGGACTCATTGATTTCTCCATCAACTCGACAAGTTGATCAGAAAGTTCTCGATTCTTGACGTTGACTTGCCGTCCATGGATTTTAAGTGATGGACTCGTCGAGTGGGTCACTCGACTCGTCGAGTCGCCCCTGTTTTCAGAATATATATAGAAACATTTCTCATTCGAATTCTAACTAATGGGGGTAGCCTTGGATGATTTTTGGAGGCTAGGAGGGTTCTTGGAGCTCTAGTTTTCGAGAATTCAACCTAAGAAGCAATTTAGAAGAGATCAAAGGCAAACAATTATTCTTTTTTTTCTTAATATTTGTTTTGAACCATGTTTGAATCATTAGAATTTGAATTTATGTTGTTATTTTCTGATGATATGAGCTAAAACTCATATCTTTTGTTTAGGATAAATAACTT
Source organism: Lactuca serriola (assembly GCF_051521515.1). Lineage (NCBI taxonomy): Eukaryota > Viridiplantae > Streptophyta > Magnoliopsida > Asterales > Asteraceae > Lactuca > Lactuca serriola. Next base: position 97,860 of record NC_136412.1, read on the forward strand.
TATGAGTATGGCTTGATTTTATGGTTGGATTAATATAATTTGTTGAGTTTTGTTTTGTCAAGCTTGTTAAAGAACCTTATGTGTTAACAATAACTATTTTCTATTAATGACAAGTATATTAAGCTGCATGAACATCTCTTAATTACTTAGCTCATATGATTTATGTGAAAACATTGTTATATGCCTAGGAATAGCGAACGTGAAACTAGGTTTAACTAGAAAGTAAGTAAGTTAATGTGTGAGCTTGTGTTATGAACCATCAACAAGAAGTTAATTGAATTAGTAATTTGATTAGCTAACTAAAAGTCTTATTTAACCCGAATCAATAAACTAGGAAATTTATGAGTTTAATCAATTGATCACTGCTTAAATTAATTTGTTTTTAAAGATTAGTAATAGCGAATGTGAACCTAATCACACTAATCGGTAGCCAATGCCAAGTAATCCGTTGCACTTGCCATAAAATCAACCATAGTAATAAGTGAATCGAATCTAAAAAGAAGTCTCTTTAAATTGATTGAATCTAGTTGTCTTTTGTTTCTACTTAGTTGTTAATTGTCCTTTGCTAAAGAGTTTAAGCAGTTGCTTTAGTTTGTAGTATTGTAAAGATAAAGAAAAACCCTTCTTTCTACTTGCTTTATTTAGATAATATTAGTAATAATCTTAGTTATTTACCGTTCCCTGTGTTCGATACCCTACTTTCTTGAACTATATTACTAATCGATAGGTACACTGCCTTTTGTGTCTAAGTTAGTAGGATTAAAACTAGTGCATTTCACACACATCAAAGGCCCAACTTTACTTTCTTAAATCCCAAAGCCTTTACAAGATTGAGTTTCCCATCCACAATCCCTAATTTAGAAATGAACCAAAACAAGGTGTTACAATAAACTGCATGGATAGTCATTGTGGTCTGGGGCAATATGTAGGCTTCGTTGCAAAAGTGATGAAGGCTCTGGATCTTCAAGCTCTAGCCACAACAATCCTCAAAGAAAAACTTCTACTCCTTTACTACGCACTAAGAACACACAAAATAGACTTACACAAGCTAATCAAGGATTAGATTTTCGAAACACTGGTTGGGGAGGATGGAGGCTGAATATGGGGAGGCATCAAGGGACTTAAGGTCCTTAAACATGGGCTCAACCATAAAATTTAGGGTTTGGGATTTGCATCAGTATGCCATGCGTACTACTCAAGTACACCCAGTTTACTCATCAAATTCCATGTCCATCTTAAATGATTTTCTCCCTGCATACACATTATGTACGCCTAACGTACTACCAACTCCCATTTCAATCTTAAGTTCAAACTACCATAACTTCTTCGTTCCAGCTTCGTTTACGGTGTTCTTTATATGCTCGGAAAGGTATTAAAGAGCCCCACAATCCTATCTCATTAATTTTGACTTAAAACATACCGTACTAAAATTCTTTATTTACGCAAGAAGCCCGATCTTTAATTTTTTCCCTTGCTTCCCTTTGGGTTAACATATGAATCAAGGGCATAGACCTTACAACCAATATTATAAACCTTTAATAAGGCTGATATGTGTATAATTAGTCATATATTTTGTGTTAAAACTTAATACTTTTTGGCTATTTTATTGCAAATTATGAACAAAAGGTAGTTAAATATGTTTAAAATGTATTTGTAGCCTAAAAGAAATGCTCGGATGGAAAAGGAAGCGAATTTAGCAATTGGAAGCTTGGATCTTGGATTTTGAAGAAAGAAGGATGTTGTTGGACAGCTTGACCCCTCGTCAGTGTTTTGGCCATATCTCATGAACCGTAACTCCGATTGAGGAGATTCAAAATGTTCTGAAAACAAGACACAATTTCAAACGACTTTCTTGTATAAAGAGAATGCTGATTCCAAACGGACTCATTGATTTCTCCATCAACTCGACAAGTTGATCAGAAAGTTCTCGATTCTTGACGTTGACTTGCCGTCCATGGATTTTAAGTGATGGACTCGTCGAGTGGGTCACTGGACTCGTCGAGTCGCCCCTGTTTTCAGAATATATATAGAAACATTTCTCATTCGAATTCTAACTAATGGGGGTAGCCTTGGATGATTTTTGGAGGCTAGGAGGGTTCTTGGAGCTCTAGTTTTCGAGAATTCAACCTAAGAAGCAATTTAGAAGAGATCAAAGGCAAACAATTATTCTTTTTTTTCTTAATATTTGTTTTGAACCATGTTTGAATCATTAGAATTTGAATTTATGTTGTTATTTTCTGATGATATGAGCTAAAACTCATATCTTTTGTTTAGGATAAATAACTTTATGAGTATGGCTTGATTTTATGGTTGGATTAATATAATTTGTTGAGTTTTGTTTTGTCAAGCTTGTTAAAGAACCTTATGTGTTAACAATAACTATTTTCTATTAATTACAAGTATATTAAGCTGCATGAACATCTCTTAATTACTTAGCTCATATGATTTATGTGAAAACATTGTTATATGCCTAGGAATAGCGAACGTGAAACTAGGTTTAACTAGAAAGTAAGTAAGTTAATGTGTGAGCTTGTGTTATGAACCATCAACAAGAAGTTAATTGAATTAGTAATTTGATTAGCTAACTAAAAGTCTTATTTAACCCGAATCAATAAACTAGGAAATTTATGAGTTTAATCAATTGATCACTGCTTAAATTAATTTGTTTTTAAAGATTAGTAATAGCGAATGTGAACCTAATCACACTAATCAGTAGCCAATGCCAAGTAATCCGTTGCACTTGCCATAAAATCAACCATAGTAATAAGTGAATCGAATCTAAAAAGAAGTCTCTTTAAATTGATTGAATCTAGTTGTCTTTTGTTTCTACTTAGTTGTTAATTGTCCTTTGCTAAAGAGTTTAAGCAGTTGCTTTAGTTTGTAGTATTGTAAAGATAAAGAAAAACCCTTCTTTCTACTTGCTTTATTTAGATAATATTAGTAATAATCTTAGTTATTTACCGTTCCCTGTGTTCGATACCCTACTTTCTTGAACTATATTACTAATCGATAGGTACACTGCCTTTTGTGTCTAAGTTAGTAGGATTAAAACTAGTGCATTTCACACACATCAAAGGCCCAACTTTACTTTCTTAAATCCCAAAGCCTTTACAAGATTGAGTTTCCCATCCACAATCCCTAATTTAGAAATGAACCAAAACAAGGTGTTACAATAAACTGCATGGATAGTCATTGTGGTCTGGGGCAATATGTAGGCTTCGTTGCAAAAGTGATGAAGGCTCTGGATCTTCAAGCTCTAGCCACAACAATCCTCAAAGAAAAACTTCTACTCCTTTACTACGCACTAAGAACACACAAAATAGACTTACACAAGCTAATCAAGGATTAGATTTTCGAAACACTGGTTGGGGAGGATGGAGGCTGAATATGGGGAGGCATCAAGGGACTTAAGGTCCTTAAACATGGGCTCAACCATAAAATTTAGGGTTTGGGATTTGCATCAGTATGCCATGCGTACTACTCAAGTACACCCAGTTTACTCATCAAATTCCATGTCCATCTTAAATGATTTTCTCCCTGCATACACATTATGTACGCCTAACGTACTACCAACTCCCATTTCAATCTTAAGTTCAAACTACCATAACTTCTTCGTTCCAGCTTCGTTTACGGTGTTCTTTATATGCTCGGAAAGGTATTAAAGAGCCCCACAATCCTATCTCATTAATTTTGACTTAAAACATACCGTACTAAAATTCTTTATTTACGCAAGAAGCCCGATCTTTAATTTTTTCCCTTGCTTCCCTTTGGGTTAACATATGAATCAAGGGCATAGACCTTACAACCAATATTATAAACCTTTAATAAGGCTGATATGTGTATAATTAGTCATATATTTTGTGTTAAAACTTAATACTTTTTGGCTATTTTATTGCAAATTATGAACAAAAGGTAGTTAAATATGTTTAAAATGTATTTGTAGCCTAAAAGAAATGCTCGGATGGAAAAGGAAGCGAATTTAGCAATTGGAAGCTTGGATCTTGGATTTTGAAGAAAGAAGGATGTTGTTGGACAGCTTGACCCCTCGTCAGTGTTTTGGCCATATCTCATGAACCGTAACTCCGATTGAGGAGATTCAAAATGTTCTGAAAACAAGACACAATTTCAAACGACTTTCTTGTATAAAGAGAATGCTGATTCCAAACGGACTCATTGATTTCTCCATCAACTCGACAAGTTGATCAGAAAGTTCTCGATTCTTGACGTTGACTTGCCGTCCATGGATTTTAAGTGATGGACTCGTCGAGTGGGTCACTGGACTCGTCGAGTCGCCCCTGTTTTCAGAATATATATAGAAACATTTCTCATTCGAATTCTAACTAATGGGGGTAGCCTTGGATGATTTTTGGAGGCTAGGAGGGTTCTTGGAGCTCTAGTTTTCGAGAATTCAACCTAAGAAGCAATTTAGAAGAGATCAAAGGCAAACAATTATTCTTTTTTTTCTTAATATTTGTTTTGAACCATGTTTGAATCATTAGAATTTGAATTTATGTTGTTATTTTCTGATGATATGAGCTAAAACTCATATCTTTTGTTTAGGATAAATAACTTTATGAGTATGGCTTGATTTTATGGTTGGATTAATATAATTTGTTGAGTTTTGTTTTGTCAAGCTTGTTAAAGAACCTTATGTGTTAACAATAACTATTTTCTATTAATTACAAGTATATTAAGCTGCATGAACATCTCTTAATTACTTAGCTCATATGATTTATGTGAAAACATTGTTATATGCCTAGGAATAGCGAACGTGAAACTAGGTTTAACTAGAAAGTAAGTAAGTTAATGTGTGAGCTTGTGTTATGAACCATCAACAAGAAGTTAATTGAATTAGTAATTTGATTAGCTAACTAAAAGTCTTATTTAACCCGAATCAATAAACTAGGAAATTTATGAGTTTAATCAATTGATCACTGCTTAAATTAATTTGTTTTTAAAGATTAGTAATAGCGAATGTGAACCTAATCACACTAATCGGTAGCCAATGCCAAGTAATCCGTTGCACTTGCCATAAAATCAACCATAGTAATAAGTGAATCGAATCTAAAAAGAAGTCTCTTTAAATTGATTGAATCTAGTTGTCTTTTGTTTCTACTTAGTTGTTAATTGTCCTTTGCTAAAGAGTTTAAGCAGTTGCTTTAGTTTGTAGTATTGTAAAGATAAAGAAAAACCCTTCTTTCTACTTGCTTTATTTAGATAATATTAGTAATAATCTTAGTTATTTACCGTTCCCTGTGTTCGATACCCTACTTTCTTGAACTATATTACTAATCGATAGGTACACTGCCTTTTGTGTCTAAGTTAGTAGGATTAAAACTAGTGCATTTCACACACATCAAAGGCCCAACTTTACTTTCTTAAATCCCAAAGCCTTTACAAGATTGAGTTTCCCATCCACAATCCCTAATTTAGAAATGAACCAAAACAAGGTGTTACAATAAACTGCATGGATAGTCATTGTGGTCTGGGGCAATATGTAGGCTTCGTTGCAAAAGTGATGAAGGCTCTGGATCTTCAAGCTCTAGCCACAACAATCCTCAAAGAAAAACTTCTACTCCTTTACTACGCACTAAGAACACACAAAATAGACTTACACAAGCTAATCAAGGATTAGATTTTCGAAACACTGGTTGGGGAGGATGGAGGCTGAATATGGGGAGGCATCAAGGGACTTAAGGTCCTTAAACATGGGCTCAACCATAAAATTTAGGGTTTGGGATTTGCATCAGTATGCCATGCGTACTACTCAAGTACACCCAGTTTACTCATCAAATTCCATGTCCATCTTAAATGATTTTCTCCCTGCATACACATTATGTACGCCTAACGTACTACCAACTCCCATTTCAATCTTAAGTTCAAACTACCATAACTTCTTCGTTCCAGCTTCGTTTACGGTGTTCTTTATATGCTCGGAAAGGTATTAAAGAGCCCCACAATCCTATCTCATTAATTTTGACTTAAAACATACCGTACTAAAATTCTTTATTTACGCAAGAAGCCCGATCTTTAATTTTTTCCCTTGCTTCCCTTTGGGTTAACATATGAATCAAGGGCATAGACCTTACAACCAATATTATAAACCTTTAATAAGGCTGATATGTGTATAATTAGTCATATATTTTGTGTTAAATCTTAATACTTTTTGGCTATTTTATTGCAAATTATGAACAAAAGGTAGTTAAATATGTTTAAAATGTATTTGTAGCCTAAAAGAAATGCTCGGATGGAAAAGGAAGCGAATTTAGCAATTGGAAGCTTGGATCTTGGATTCTGAAGAAAGAAGGATGTTGTTGGACAGCTTGACCCCTCGTCAGTGTTTTGGCCATATCTCATGAACCGTAACTCCGATTGAGGAGATTCAAAATGTTCTGAAAACAAGACACAATTTCAAACGACTTTCTTGTATAAAGAGAATGCTGATTCCAAACGGACTCATTGATTTCTCCATCAACTCGACAAGTTGATCAGAAAGTTCTCGATTCTTGACGTTGACTTGCCGTCCATGGATTTTAAGTGATGGACTCTTCGAGTGGGTCACTGGACTCGTCGAGTCGCCCTTGTTTTCAGAATATATATAGAAACATTTCTCATTCGAATTCTAACTAATGGGGGTAGCCTTGGATGATTTTTGGAGGCTAGGAGGGTTCTTGGAGCTCTAGTTTTCGAGAATTCAACCTAAGAAGCAATTTAGAAGAGATCAAAGGCAAACAATTATTCTTTTTTTTCTTAATATTTGTTTTGAACCATGTTTGAATCATTAGAATTTGAATTTATGTTGTTATTTTCTGATGATATGAGCTAAAACTCATATCTTTTGTTTAGGATAAATAACTTTATGAGTATGGCTTGATTTTATGGTTGGATTAATATAATTTGTTGAGTTTTGTTTTGTCAAGCTTGTTAAAGAACCTTATGTGTTAACAATAACTATTTTCTATTAATTACAAGTATATTAAGCTGCATGAACATCTCTTAATTACTTAGCTCATATGATTTATGTGAAAACATTGTTATATGCCTAGGAATAGCGAACGTGAAACTAGGTTTAACTAGAAAGTAAGTAAGTTAATGTGTGAGCTTGTGTTATGAACCATCAACAAGAAGTTAATTGAATTAGTAATTTGATTAGCTAACTAAAAGTCTTATTTAACCCGAATCAATAAACTAGGAAATTTATGAGTTTAATCAATTGATCACTGCTTAAATTAATTTGTTTTTAAAGATTAGTAATAGCGAATGTGAACCTAATCACACTAATCGGTAGCCAATGCCAAGTAATCCGTTGCACTTGCCATAAAATCAACCATAGTAATAAGTGAATCGAATCTAAAAAGAAGTCTCTTTAAATTGATTGAATCTAGTTGTCTTTTGTTTCTACTTAGTTGTTAATTGTCCTTTGCTAAAGAGTTTAAGCAGTTGCTTTAGTTTGTAGTATTGTAAAGATAAAGAAAAACCCTTCTTTCTACTTGCTTTATTTAGATAATATTAGTAATAATCTTAGTTATTTACCGTTCCCTGTGTTCGATACCCTACTTTCTTGAACTATATTACTAATCGATAGGTACACTGCCTTTTGTGTCTAAGTTAGTAGGATTAAAACTAGTGCATTTCACACACATCAAAGGCCCAACTTTACTTTCTTAAATCCCAAAGCCTTTACAAGATTGAGTTTCCCATCCACAATCCCTAATTTAGAAATGAACCAAAACAAGGTGTTACAATAAACTGCATGGATAGTCATTGTGGTCTGGGGCAATATGTAGGCTTCGTTGCAAAAGTGATGAAGGCTCTGGATCTTCAAGCTCTAGCCACAACAATCCTCAAAGAAAAACTTCTACTCCTTTACTACGCACTAAGAACACACAAAATAGACTTACACAAGCTAATCAAGGATTAGATTTTCGAAACACTGGTTGGGGAGGATGGAGGCTGAATATGGGGAGGCATCAAGGGACTTAAGGTCCTTAAACATGGGCTCAACCATAAAATTTAGGGTTTGGGATTTGCATCAGTATGCCATGCGTACTACTCAAGTACACCCAGTTTACTCATCAAATTCCATGTCCATCTTAAATGATTTTCTCCCTGCATACACATTATGTACGCCTAACGTACTACCAACTCCCATTTCAATCTTAAGTTCAAACTACCATAACTTCTTCGTTCCAGCTCCGTTTACGGTGTTCTTTATATGCTCGGAAAGGTATTAAAGAGCCCCACAATCCTATCTCATTAATTTTGACTTAAAACATACCGTACTAAAATTCTTTATTTACGCAAGAAGCCCGATCTTTAATTTTTTCCCTTGCTTCCCTTTGGGTTAACATATGAATCAAGGGCATAGACCTTACAACCAATATTATAAACCTTTAATAAGGCTGATATGTGTATAATTAGTCATATATTTTGTGTTAAATCTTAATACTTTTTGGCTATTTTATTGCAAATTATGAACAAAAGGTAGTTAAATATGTTTAAAATGTATTTGTAGCCTAAAAGAAATGCTCGGATGGAAAAGGAAGCGAATTTAGCAATTGGAAGCTTGGATCTTGGATTCTGAAGAAAGAAGGATGTTGTTGGACAGCTTGACCCCTCGTCAGTGTTTTGGCCATATCTCATGAACCGTAACTCCGATTGAGGAGATTCAAAATGTTCTGAAAACAAGACACAATTTCAAACGACTTTCTTGTATAAAGAGAATGCTGATTCCAAACGGACTCATTGATTTCTCCATCAACTCGACAAGTTGATCAGAAAGTTCTCGATTCTTGACGTTGACTTGCCGTCCATGGATTTTAAGTGATGGACTCGTCGAGTGGGTCACTGGACTCGTCGAGTCGCCCTTGTTTTCAGAATATATATAGAAACATTTCTCATTCGAATTCTAACTAATGGGGGTAGCCTTGGATGATTTTTGGAGGCTAGGAGGGTTCTTGGAGCTCTAGTTTTCGAGAATTCAACCTAAGAAGCAATTTAGAAGAGATCAAAGGCAAACAATTATTCTTTTTTTTCTTAATATTTGTTTTGAACCATGTTTGAATCATTTGAATTTGAATTTATGTTGTTATTTTCTGATGATATGAGCTAAAACTCATATCTTTTGTTTAGGATAAATAACTTTATGAGTATGGCTTGATTTTATGGTTGGATTAATATAATTTGTTGAGTTTTGTTTTGTCAAGCTTGTTAAAGAACCTTATGTGTTAACAATAACTATTTTCTATTAATTACAAGTATATTAAGCTGCATGAACATCTCTTAATTACTTAGCTCATATGATTTATGTGAAAACATTGTTATATGCCTAGGAATAGCGAACGTGAAACTAGGTTTAACTAGAAAGTAAGTAAGTTAATGTGTGAGCTTGTGTTATGAACCATCAACAAGAAGTTAATTGAATTAGTAATTTGATTAGCTAACTAAAAGTCTTATTTAACCCGAATCAATAAACTAGGAAATTTATGAGTTTAATCAATTGATCACTGCTTAAATTAATTTGTTTTTAAAGATTAGTAATAGCGAATGTGAACCTAATCACACTAATCGGTAGCCAATGCCAAGTAATCCGTTGCACTTGCCATAAAATCAACCATAGTAATAAGTGAATCGAATCTAAAAAGAAGTCTCTTTAAATTGATTGAATCTAGTTGTCTTTTGTTTCTACTTAGTTGTTAATTGTCCTTTGCTAAAGAGTTTAAGCAGTTGCTTTAGTTTGTAGTATTGTAAAGATAAAGAAAAACCCTTCTTTCTACTTGCTTTATTTAGATAATATTAGTAATAATCTTAGTTATTTACCGTTCCCTGTGTTCGATACCCTACTTTCTTGAACTATATTACTAATCGATAGGTACACTGCCTTTTGTGTCTAAGTTAGTAGGATTAAAACTAGTGCATTTCACACACATCAAAGGCCCAACTTTACTTTCTTAAATCCCAAAGCCTTTACAAGATTGAGTTTCCCATCCACAATCCCTAATTTAGAAATGAACCAAAACAAGGTGTTACAATAAACTGCATGGATAGTCATTGTGGTCTGGGGCAATATGTAGGCTTCGTTGCAAAAGTGATGAAGGCTCTGGATCTTCAAGCTCTAGCCACAACAATCCTCAAAGAAAAACTTCTACTCCTTTACTACGCACTAAGAACACACAAAATAGACTTACACAAGCTAATCAAGGATTAGATTTTCGAAACACTGGTTGGGGAGGATGGAGGCTGAATATGGGGAGGCATCAAGGGACTTAAGGTCCTTAAACATGGGCTCAACCATAAAATTTAGGGTTTGGGATTTGCATCAGTATGCCATGCGTACTACTCAAGTACACCCAGTTTACTCATCAAATTCCATGTCCATCTTAAATGATTTTCTCCCTGCATACACATTATGTACGCCTAACGTACTACCAACTCCCATTTCAATCTTAAGTTCAAACTACCATAACTTCTTCGTTCCAGCTCCGTTTACGGTGTTCTTTATATGCTCGGAAAGGTATTAAAGAGCCCCACAATCCTATCTCATTAATTTTGACTTAAAACATACCGTACTAAAATTCTTTATTTACGCAAGAAGCCCGATCTTTAATTTTTTCCCTTGCTTCCCTTTGGGTTAACATATGAATCAAGGGCATAGACCTTACAACCAATATTATAAACCTTTAATAAGGCTGATATGTGTATAATTAGTCATATATTTTGTGTTAAATCTTAATACTTTTTGGCTATTTTATTGCAAATTATGAACAAAAGGTAGTTAAATATGTTTAAAATGTATTTGTAGCCTAAAAGAAATGCTCGGATGGAAAAGGAAGCGAATTTAGCAATTGGAAGCTTGGATCTTGGATTTTGAAGAAAGAAGGATGTTGTTGGACAGCTTGACCCCTCGTCAGTGTTTTGGCCATATCTCATGAACCGTAACTCCGATTGAGGAGATTCAAAATGTTCTGAAAACAAGACACAATTTCAAACGACTTTCTTGTATAAAGAGAATGCTGATTCCAAACGGACTCATTGATTTCTCCATCAACTCGACAAGTTGATCAGAAAGTTCTCGATTCTTGACGTTGACTTGCCGTCCATGGATTTTAAGTGATGGACTCGTCGAGTGGGTCACTGGACTCGTCGAGTCGCCCTTGTTTTCAGAATATATATAGAAACATTTCTCATTCGAATTCTAACTAATGGGGGTAGCCTTGGATGATTTTTGGAGGCTAGGAGGGTTCTTGGAGCTCTAGTTTTCGAGAATTCAACCTAAGAAGCAATTTAGAAGAGATCAAAGGCAAACAATTATTCTTTTTTTTCTTAATATTTGTTTTGAACCATGTTTGAATCATTAGAATTTGAATTTATGTTGTTATTTTCTGATGATATGAGCTAAAACTCATATCTTTTGTTTAGGATAAATAACTTTATGAGTATGGCTTGATTTTATGGTTGGATTAATATAATTTGTTGAGTTTTGTTTTGTCAAGCTTGTTAAAGAACCTTATGTGTTAACAATAACTATTTTCTATTAATTACAAGTATATTAAGCTGCATGAACATCTCTTAATTACTTAGCTCATATGATTTATGTGAAAACATTGTTATATGCCTAGGAATAGCGAACGTGAAACTAGGTTTAACTAGAAAGTAAGTAAGTTAATGTGTGAGCTTGTGTTATGAACCATCAACAAGAAGTTAATTGAATTAGTAATTTGATTAGCTAACTAAAAGTCTTATTTAACCCGAATCAATAAACTAGGAAATTTATGAGTTTAATCAATTGATCACTGCTTAAATTAATTTGTTTTTAAAGATTAGTAATAGCGAATGTGAACCTAATCACACTAATCGGTAGCCAATGCCAAGTAATCCGTTGCACTTGCCATAAAATCAACCATAGTAATAAGTGAATCGAATCTAAAAAGAAGTCTCTTTAAATTGATTGAATCTAGTTGTCTTTTGTTTCTACTTAGTTGTTAATTGTCCTTTGCTAAAGAGTTTAAGCAGTTGCTTTAGTTTGTAGTATTGTAAAGATAAAGAAAAACCCTTCTTTCTACTTGCTTTATTTAGATAATATTAGTAATAATCTTAGTTATTTACCGTTCCCTGTGTTCGATACCCTACTTTCTTGAACTATATTACTAATCGATAGGTACACTGCCTTTTGTGTCTAAGTTAGTAGGATTAAAACTAGTGCATTTCACACACATCAAAGGCCCAACTTTACTTTCTTAAATCCCAAAGCCTTTACAAGATTGAGTTTCCCATCCACAATCCCTAATTTAGAAATGAACCAAAACAAGGTGTTACAATAAACTGCATGGATAGTCATTGTGGTCTGGGGCAATATGTAGGCTTCGTTGCAAAAGTGATGAAGGCTCTGGATCTTCAAGCTCTAGCCACAACAATCCTCAAAGAAAAACTTCTACTCCTTTACTACGCACTAAGAACACACAAAATAGACTTACACAAGCTAATCAAGGATTAGATTTTCGAAACACTGGTTGGGGAGGATGGAGGCTGAATATGGGGAGGCATCAAGGGACTTAAGGTCCTTAAACATGGGCTCAACCATAAAATTTAGGGTTTGGGATTTGCATCAGTATGCCATGCATACTACTCAAGTACACCCAGTTTACTCATCAAATTCCATGTCCATCTTAAATGATTTTCTCCCTGCATACACATTATGTACGCCTAACGTACTACCAACTCCCATTTCAATCTTAAGTTCAAACTACCATAACTTCTTCGTTCCAGCTCCGTTTACGGTGTTCTTTATATGCTCGGAAAGGTATTAAAGAGCCCCACAATCCTATCTCATTAATTTTGACTTAAAACATACCGTACTAAAATTCTTAAATTACGCAAGAAGCCCGATCTTTAATTTTTTCCCTTTCTTCCCTTTGGGTTAACATATGAATCAAGGGCATAGACCTTACAACCAATATTATAAACCTTTAATAAGGCTGATATGTGTATAATTAGTCATATATTTTGTGTTAAATCTTAATACTTTTTGGCTATTTTATTGCAAATTATGAACAAAAGGTAGTTAAATATGTTTAAAATGTATTTGTAGCCTAAAAGAAATGCTCGGATGGAAAAGGAAGCGAATTTAGCAATTGGAAGCTTGGATCTTGGATTTTGAAGAAAGAAGGATGTTGTTGGACAGCTTGACCCCTCGTCAGTGTTTTGGCCATATCTCATGAACCGTAACTCCGATTGAGGAGATTCAAAATGTTCTGAAAACGAGACACAATTTCAAACGACTTTCTTGTATAAAGAGAATGCTGATTCCAAACGGACTCATTGATTTCTCCATCAACTCGACAAGTTGATCAGAAAGTTCTCGATTCTTGACGTTGACTTGCCGTCCATGGATTTTAAGTGATGGACTCGTCGAGTGGGTCACTGGACTCGTCGAGTCGCCCCTGTTTTCAGAATATATATAGAAACATTTATCATTCGAATTCTAACTAATGGGGGTAGCCTTGGATGATTTTTGGAGGCCAGGAGGGTTCTTGGAGCTCTAGTTTTCGAGAATTCAACCTAAGAAGCAATTTAAAAGAGATCAAAGGCAAACAATTATTCTTTTTTTTTTCTTAATATTTGTTTTGAACCATGTTTGAATCATTAGAATTTGAATTTATGTTGTTATTTTCTGATGATATGAGCTAAAACTCATATCTTTTGTTTAGGATAAATAACTTTATGAGTATGGCTTGATTTTATGGTTGGATTAATTTAATTTGTTGAGTTTTGTTTTGTCAAGCTTGTTAGAGAACCTTATGTGTTAACAATAACTATTTTCTATTAATTACAAGTATATTAAGCTGCATGAACATCTCTTAATTACTTATCTCATATGATTTATGTGAAAACATTGCTATATGCCTAGGAATAGCGAACGTGAAACTAGGGTTAACTAGAACATAAGTAAGTTAATGTGTGAGCTTGTGTGATGAACCATCAACAAGAAGTTAATTGAATTAGTAATTTGATTAGCTGACTAAAAGTCTTATTTAACCCGAATCAATAAACTAGGAAATTTATGAGTTTAATCAATTGATCACTGCTTAAAATAATTTGTTTTTTAAGGATTAGTAATAGCGAATGTGAACCTAATCACACTAATCGGTAGCCAATGCCAAGTAATCCGTTGCACTTGCCATAAAATCAACCATAGGAATAAGTGAATCGAATCTAAAAAGAAGTCTCTTTAAATTGATTGAATCTAGTTGTCTTTTGTTTCTCCTTAGTTGTTAATTGTCCTTTGCTAAATAGTTTAAGCAGTTGCTTTAGTTTCTAGTCCTGTAAAAATAGATAAAAACACTTCCTTCTACTTGCTTTATTTAGATAATATTAGTAATAATCTTAATTGTTTACCGTTCCCTGTGTTCGATACCCTACTTTCTTGAACTATATTACTAATCGATAGGTACACTGCCTTTTGTGTGTAAGTTAGTAGGATTAAAACTAGTGCATTTCACACACATCAAAGGCCCAACTTTACTTTCTTAAATCCCAAAGCCTTTACATGATTGAGTTTCCCATCCACAATCCCTAATTTAGAAATGACCCAAAACAAGGTGTTACAATAAACTGCATGGATAGTCATTGCGGTCTGGGGCAATATGTAGGCTTCGTTTCTAATTGTTTTTCCCCTTAGATGGCATATATGGTATTTTTTTACTGCGGATTTCATCATTACGAGACCTGAAATGACTATATTACTCATTACCTTCTTAATTTTTTTTATTTTTTTTGTATAGTTCATTATAGTATTATTTAAAGATGGGTTTAACCAATCTCATCCTCACTCACTCGTTTCTTACCTTTCTCGACTCAACGGTCTCCATCCTTTTCCATTTATAAAAACCACAAAATGATAACAAAAATCTCTATTCAAAAGACAACCATCATACCACATCATCTCTTTTCGCCACCATATATTTTGCAAAACCATCTACATCACTGCCCTTACCCCACTATCCTCACCCATTTTGCTTCAGTTTATTTGAAAAACCATCTACATCACTTCCCTTACCTTACCATCATCACCCCTTTTGCTTCAGTTTATGCTTTAAATATGTGATGAAGTTTTTACTATAATTTGCAGTCATATAATTCCTCCTTCACAAGAAAACCACCACACCAAATGTGTGTGTTTTTTCTTCATGTTTTACATTTGCTTTAAGTCATATGTGGCACCCTATTTTCCTATTGGAATAGATTTATAAACGTAGTTAAAGCATCCACCAACATTATTCATCGTTATGTGGATTTTGCAGCGCTTTCTTGAAAATAATAATTTCTTGTTAATTTCATGTTGTTTGGAACAAATTATGTGATTTAGGTCATTAATTCTAGTTTCATTTGATCCAGTTATTTTTTTAATAGATTTCAACATTTACGTGTTGTTGAATTTAATTGGTTTTATTTAGGTTTTAATATAGTTTTGCGATCCTGATTTCATTTGAGCTTTAATTAATGTTTTAGATTCTACTTTCATTTTAGATGCAATAGCGACGAAACTACAACAAATAAATATGAAGCACACAAACTTCAGAGTAAAAAATAGATATGAACCACATATAGTATCCCAACCATAGGGACCATACGTATAACTTACTCTAATTTATAATTACAAAAGAACATCTCGATAATAAGAGAGAACTACAATACCACTCACATGACTCACCCTCCCAACCATCCATGCTTGCCACCCTTAACCTCTTAATTTATAATTTAATATTGTTTTCCTATTACCAATATCTATATCATTATAGTTTACAATTAAATTATAGTTTGATCTTCTCGCTATATTTTCCCATACATACTTCAAATATAAGGAAAATAAATACGTATACGACTGCTTTAAGTTTAAAATGTTTAAATAAACAATCATGTAGAGTTATAACATTATGAGAAATATAAATATTATTACAAGTAAGATATTACAATAACAATATATATCATGCAATTAATAGCATATAGGTATTCAATATATTTTTTCCATTATCATACAAGTAAATATACAAGTATAGTGATTAGGTATATAGGTAATCATATAATTTATGATAGGTATGATGATAATATATAGAAAATATGGTTTCAAAGGATGTTGTTAGATAAAAGGTGTTGGAGATCTTCTTCCTCTCCATGAAAAGCATCAACAAGGCATTGGAAGAGGAGGACCTGGCAAGGGATATGTAGAACGCCTTTTTGTTGGTAACCGTACTCCTGAGCTGATTTATTGAGGAGGTTTATAAATGGAGGATGGTTTAGTAGGTCCAAGCTAACGACAAATCTTTCCATTTCTTCCCCTACATAAAATGGCAAGTAGCCCCCAGGTACGCTTAATGGGTGATGAATGGGAGAGGTAGAGCGTACGAGACAAGTATGGGAGAGGCAATGCGTGAGTTTATTCATGATAGAATAAGAGAAGGATGTTGTGATGAAAAGTCAGAAATATAAGTGAGTATAAATATACTGGGAAGAGAAAGAGTGAGAGAGACAAATAAGGAAATATAGAAAGATAGAAACAATGAATAAAGGTGCTTTAGAGAGAGTACATGAAGGTGTACATAGTGGATACTATTATCAATAATATTTTTCCCTTTGGTATTTTATGATTTTTTTATTATTTTTAAATACATTTTATTTTAAAAAATCTCTATAATCGTATGTTAGGTGCACAAATTGCACCATTTCATAGGTTAATTTCATGTTTATTTTAGCATTGCATTGTATTTTTAGTGTAACTTTCATGCATTTTGCATTTATGGACATTATCGAGGATCTATTGATGTTTCACCATTTTATATGGCTGTTTCAGGGTGATTTGAAGATTGGAGCATGCTTAAGATGTTCGAGGGAAGTTCTCAGTGAAGTTTCGGAATTTTCAGTGCTAAATTGAAGAAATTGCAAAAATCGGGAATCGGCTATTTTTTTTCAGTTCATAACATGGCCCGCGCTTTGGCAAGGTATACGTTACACGGCCGTGCTTTGTAAGCATTTTAGCACATCAGGATCATTACATGGTTGTGTAATGACAATGCAAACGTTACATAGACTGTGTAACGTGATCTAAGTGGTTTTTGAGTTTGTAACTTCCGGTTTATCTTGGTTTTCTGGCACTTTCAGACACAACTTCGAGTTGGGACTTCAAGGGGGCGATTTTGGGAGATCATATCACTACTTAGCATTTTGGAAACACTTTTGTTTGCACTTTATAAGTTGATTTAAAGATCCAAACTTGTTGAATTTTTAGTTTGATTTAGCGATGCGTGGCTAACTTTTCTATCATTACTGATTCCAGATTCCAAAGTGTTTGTTAGATTGTAATTTGCACTTTGTTTCATGTTTACCATCTAGTAATATTTGATTTGGTCTTAAATATATGTTTGATTAGTCCTCTTTTCACTTGATCAATGGAATTAGGGTTCTTGTCAATTTAGTTAGTCAAATTGTAAAATTTGTGTATGTTTTATGATTTGATGTTAGTAACAAGTACTTGATTGGCTGTAAATAGATCAAAAGTTAGTGTAATCAAAGAATAGATGTTCATATTACTGAACTTATGAGGAATGTTGGATATTGTTGGTAATTTTTGCTAGAACTTAATTTCATTTAGTAATTTGATGAAAGAGCTTATTTGAATTAAATTAGCTAAATGAAGTTTCATTTGAAGAACATATTTTGAATGAAAAACTTTTGTTAACTTGGATATTAGAGCTTATTAATATCTAATTACCAACCTAAATTGAACATGAATTATTGTAACATTACATCTTTTAACATAACACATATATATGAATCAGAATATGGCTAAATAAGAAATCCCATATTCCTGTGGACCAGCCCTGCTTACTCTATACTATCTTTAGTGTATGTAGTAGCAGTGACTTGTATTTTATTTTTATTATTTTATCCCTTTATTTGTTGGTTTGACCACCAAACATCGTATCTTCTCAAGAATCACTGATAGGAGAAAATTATATGAACTAAATCCAAGTTGTTATCCTCAACATATTTATATCATTATAGAACAATATCTTCAGTAAAACCATGAAGATGTTTTTTACATACACGTGTATCATCTTTCAGAATTTAGTGCATCTTTGATCCTTTATCCTGTCACTTGTCCTTTAAATGTTAACGATAAATATACAATGAACATCCAAATTAATCGTAAAAATCAACTTGAGTCAATTTGATGATAAAAAAATTGATTTAAGAAACTCGTATGACCCATCGTATTAATTTTAATATAAAGTTCAAATAAAAAATCTGATTTGGATCAAATCAATGTCTTCATAAAATCAAAAACTTTAATAAATACCGATAGAATAAGTTTCTTCATAAAATAAAAAACTTATAAAAATACTTGATGTGCACGGAAGTACCCACTAATTTTAATATTTATAACCTAACAAACTTAGACTAACTATGCACTTATAGGCAGTGTACCTAGTCGGATTACAGTATAGCTTAGGTAAGTCGGGTGTCGATCACAGGGAACAATGTTATCAATTACTTTATTTACTACTGTGTTAATCTAATTATTAACAAGCTAAAAGGATCTTTTTTATCTAATTTTGCGAGTTTAGATGAACTTAATTCTTTAACAAAAACTTAATCAATAAACAAAACACTTCTATTAGTTCGAATCCACTTTCACTCAATGGTTATACATTAGCTATAACTATTACTGTTGGTGACCAATTAAGAAAGTATTAGTAATTTAGTTCTAAATCTACTAATTATTAATCAATTCATGTAATTCTATTTATGTTCATACTATAGTTAACACATAATCAATTATTAAATAAAATTTGTTGGGTCGTATTTTGTGTTGCGTCTATTGGGCTCGTTAGCTAGTCAAATATGTATCTTCGGTATGGGCCTGTCCATCCGTGAGTTTTGTAGGGTTTAGTATAAATAGATGCTTGCATGCATCCTGGAACAAAAGATGATAAGTAACGATTAGAGATTTATTGTTCAAAAAATTTATCGTTCTTGTTTAGTAACCCTAGAATCCTCTACAGCGGAAGTTCTTAGTCGAGCTCTGCTGAGGATCGAGTAATCTAATCATTCGACACATCTTGATTCATACTTGTGTTTTGTTTACTGTTTTTACGTTCATCGCATACCTGTTACAAAGATCTAATCGATCAAAGAGTTAACTAATAACTCATCAATTGGTATCAGAGCAGGAGGCTGTGTAATTCATACACATCTTTTCTGTGAAAGAGTTTGCGATTAGGGTTATTCCGCATTAACTAATATTTATT
This sequence comes from Lactuca serriola, assembly GCF_051521515.1. Classification (NCBI taxonomy): domain Eukaryota; kingdom Viridiplantae; phylum Streptophyta; class Magnoliopsida; order Asterales; family Asteraceae; genus Lactuca; species Lactuca serriola. The sequence goes on from NC_136412.1 coordinate 117,164, forward strand.
GAGCCGTCATTCCATTATTGACGTAACTCAGCATTTATTTGTTTGCCCTAATATTAAATATTACAAGTCTGATATTTCAAACAGGTTAAAAACGATCAAGCATGGACGAGTCACAATCTAATCCCATCAACATCTCTAACAGCATTGGATCGACGACGAAGATTCCTATTCTTTACACCCAGGATTACGAAGTCTGGGCACATCACTTTGAAGATTATGTCATCGGATCGGAAGACAATGGATACCTTATTTGGGAAGCAATCGTTTCTAGACCATTTGCTCACTCTGGAACGTCAAAAATCATTAAAACTCAGAAAGAGTACAATGATCTGTTAAAGTACGTAAAGGATGTTGCTCAAGACGAAAAGGAAAAGTTTCAATGCAACATTAAAGCATTGAGACTGATTCGATTCGCTCTACCATCAGATACATTCAGGCTAGTGAGTTCATGCAACACTGCTAAAGAAATATGGGATAGGCTGCGAGAGCTATATTCCACATATGAAGATTTGGAGCATTCTATTCAGACCTTGCTTTTGTCTGAGTTTGGTGAATTTAAGCAGAATTTTGATGAAACTGTTACTCAGACGTTCGATCGCTTCAATCATCTTCTTAGCAAGATGATCAAACACGATATAGAAAGGAAGCTGATTGAAAAAAAAGTAACCTTTTTGAATGGCCTTAGATCCGAGTGGAGAGCGGTTGTGTCCACTGTTAAAGCTCATGAGCAATTTAAATCTTATTCGTTGGCAAAGCTAGTGGGGATTTTGAAATCCCAAGAAAAGATTGTTTTGAAAGAGAAAAATGTGGTCTCAAGTTTAGGGTCCTTGGCCCTCTTGTCCAAAAGCAAAAGTGTGGTAGAAGATGAAGATCTCAACTTAGAAGACTATGATCTTACTTCTGAAGACTATGCAATGATGGTGTCGAATCCAAAGAGGTTCATTAAGAAAAGGTTCCCTACCAATAACAACCGAAATTGGCAGGGAAGCCAAAGTTCTGAAAAGGTTAAGGAGGAACCGAAGACAGAGGAACCAAAGAAAGAGGCGAAAGTTAAAGGAGATTCAGGTGTGAACTGATACTACTGTGGAGGAAAGAACCACTATGCCAAATACTGCGTTCTAAAGAAAATGGCAGAGAAGGATGAGGAAAAAGATGAAGAGGCCTTGTTGATGAAAAAGCTGGAAGAGATCAAGAGAAAAAAGCTACTGCTAACCCTTCAATGAATGCTTTAATTGTGCAGGGTTCGGCAACGGATGATGAGTTCGGTGGCGTGCAGGTCTGGTCAACCGACTCAGAGGATGATGAGGTCAGGAAGCCATCTCATGGAATGGCATACGTTGCAAGAGGTGAAGAAAGCGGTGGGAAGTGTTTGATGGTGACAGATGTATCTCAAATGAGGGGATACAATACGGATGGTGGGAATGAAGAATCCAAGCAGCGAGAGGATCTATGCTTCACAGCAAAACCTCTCAGCGTGTATATCAATGAGCTAGATGAATTGATCAAGAAGGTACAATCCATTTTTGTTTCATTCAAAGTCCCACAAAATTCGTATGAAAAAGAATTAAAAAGCTTAAATTCAAGAATCTCAAATCTAGATAGTAGTTTAACTCAAACACGGGTCACCAATTCTAACCTAACGGACCAAATAAGCAGGGTGTCTTCCAAGAGTGAGGAACGGAGGATGTGGATAGAGCTGAAGGAGTCGGAGCTGATTAAATCCAAAGATGAAAACATTTATTTGCAAAAAGACAATTTAAAACTTTTGAAACAAAGAAATGTCTTTTGTTTAATTGCTAAACGTCTTTATGCTAACATCACTCAACTTCATCTGAACTGTGAAATAGGGCAGAAAATTCATCGCATGATTTTGCCCTTCCTTGAATTTAAGGAAGATGAAATCGACACTGAAGCATATAATTGTGAAAGTGTAGTTTCGTCTGATGATGTGAATCCGACTTATATGTATGGTCTGGACAAAATCGAATCTTTTATAAAGTCCAAGGACCATAAGGACATGTTGAAAAACCTTTTGGATGAAAACGATAAAATGAAACTAAGGACCGAAACCATACAAAAGTTTGACTCATTGAATGCCAACTTGAGCTCAAAAAATAAAATTGATGTTACGCGTCTGAGCTCAATGAGGATGATGATATGAGTGAAATTTCTGTAGAGGATGAAGTCGACTGTTTTGAGTTTGTCAAGAGCGAACCCGAAAACCACAAAAATATTATTTCCGAAAATTCTGTGGAGTTCGCTCGTTTATCCCAAAATAAGTCCCCGATTCTTGAAGAAAAGGCCGTGGTGTACCAAAAGGTGAGAACAACACCAAATCAGGTGTATAAGGTCACAGGAGTAACCGAACATCAGACAGCCGAACTCACCGCCATAGTAAACGAAGATAATGCAGATGGTTGTGATGAGTTTTTCTGGTCTGCTCCTATAGATAATGCAGACGAAACCGTTGGTCTGTCAGAGCGAACGTCCTGGAAAACCAAAGGCAGATATGTGCCAGAGCCACTAAACAAGCCTGACAACTTCGATGTGCCAAGTACCAGTGGTGCAAAAGAAGTTCCTATAGAAGAAGTCACTCCTTCAAACGAAACATCATCTGTTCAAAGTGAACCGGCTGACAAAAAGCAAAAGCAAAAAGCCAACATCCAACGACAGCCGAAGCAAGTAAAGGATCAAAAGCAGCAAAGGAATATGAGATACAAAAAGAATCTCTCAGAGCGAAAACAGTTCTGGCGATCTCAAAACGCCTATTTTTCTGATCATGACAGAAAGTCAGAGAAAAGAGCAGTCAGACCGCAAGAAAGTAATAACAACCAAAGGGAAAGGTTCGGTTCAGAGAACACCAGCTACCGGATGCATAGGTTCGGTTCCGAGAGCAAAAGCTACCAAGGTTCAAAGTTCGGTCCCACTAATGACCAAAAACAAAAGGGCCACCTAAAACGTCAAGTCAAGAAAACTTCTCAGTCTAAATTCTCTCATTCTAATTCTTCTCAACCCCATTCTAAATCCAATTCTGTTCAAACTCAAAATCCAAAATCTTCAACAGATTTGAAAGGAAAATCGAAGGTTTCCTCAGTCAAGAATGATCAAAAGCATTCCAAGGCCCAAACACCTGAACCTGAATCCAAACCGACTGTAACAAATCCTAACAAAATTAAATTTTTCACTATTAAGAAGAAAGATGAAACAACTTTAATAAAAAGAACATATCTTGTTGACATTTCTCTTACTATTCCTGTTCCTGTGAAAGGCTCACGTGGACCCAAGAAACTTTGGGTTCCTAAATCTGCTTCATTTTTTGCAGGTTATCAGTGACGAGCAGTTCGACGAAGAATGGTATATTGACAGTGGCTGCTCACGTCACATGACAGGAAGGAAGGAAGAGCTGAGGGAATTCCGATCTCTTCCAAACGGCGGGAATGTCAAGTTCGGGAACAACTCATATGGCACGATAAAAGGTTATGGGATGATAACAAATGGAGACTTCACGATTAGAAAAGTTGCATACGTTAAAGGACTACAGCATAACCTCATCAGTGTATCTCAGCTTGTTGGAGGTACCGGTCATAAAGTTCATTTGACGATGAGGGTTCGAAAATAATAGAGAAGAAAACAAAAAGAGTGATTCTCAAATCAGAGCGCAAAGGCGAAATGTTTCCTCTCAATCTCAAACCTATCAAAGGAAATCCAACTATCTGTCTGTTATCCAAAGCACATTCTGACGAAAGCTGGCTGTGGCACCGAAGGCTCTCCCGTCTCAATTTCAAGGATATCAACAAACTTGTCACAGGAAGTCGTGTTTGGGGTCTTCCATTGCTCAAGTTTGATCGAGAACATTTGTGTGCTGCATGTGAAATGGGGAAGCAGAGTCGTCAAAGTCACCCATCCATAATAAACACTAAAGACGTTGAACCACTTGAGTTAATTCACATTGACTTATGTGGTCCATCTTCTATCGAAAGCATTGGCGGTAGCAAGTATATTCTTGTTATTGTTTATGACTTTTCACGTTTTACATGGGTGTTCTTTCTGAAGCACAAATCTGAGGCAACTCTCAAGCTAAAGATGTTTATCAAGCAGGTTGAAGTGCAGCTGAGGAAAGTCGTTTGCAACATCAGAAGCGACAATGGGCTGGAGTTCAAGAATAAAGAATTTGAAGACTTTTTAGCAGAAAAAGGAACCAGTCACAACTTCTCAGCTCCTTACACCCCTCAACAGAATGGGATTGTCAAAAGACGAAACCGATCTTTGTGTGAGGCGGCCCGAACCATGCTAAGTTTCGCTTCTCTACCTCTATATTTCTGGGCTGATGCTATTGCTGCAGCATGTTTTACGCAGAATAGGTCCTATCTCAATAAGCGTTTCACTCTTACTCCTTATGAGATCATCAACTACAGAAAGCCAAACGTCAAATTCTTCCACGTATTTGGCTCACGATGCTTTATCTTCAATTCTAAAGAACATCGTAACAAGTTCGACGTAAAAGCCGATGAAGGGATTTTTCTGGGATATTCTCTCACTTCGAAAGCATACAGGGTTTTAAATAAGCATTCAAGGAAGATTGAAGAAACGTATTATGTGACTTTCGATGACAGCTATGTCAAGAAGCTGAAGGCCACGGAAGAATCAGTTGGAGAAATCTTCTCTCAAACAGGCCAAGTCACAGCCTCGATTGCAAATTTGTTTGAGCAATTTGTGGAGTTATTTGATGAACCGGAGAAGGCTACTCTCTCAGAAGCCAATGCAGCAGACAACAAAGTTGACCATTTGAAGCAAATTGTCAATGACGCTGCCAAACGACTGGGTGAAGGAGAATCAGTTCCAAATAAACCTTCTCAGCAAGGTGCTTCAGTTGAGGAGGAGAATCCATCTTCTTCAAAACAGTCGAGTTCACAAGTTGAGGGGGGGGGGAATCCATCTTCTTCAAAACAGCCGAGTTCACAAGTTGAAGGGGAAAACTCTTCTCCATCTGCTCCCGAAAGTTCTACTGCACCCGAAGGTACTGTAGCTACCGAAAGCTCAAATGCACCCAAAACTCCTGTAGCACCGGAAAGTCAAGATACCCCTGAAAGCTCATCAGTCGAGGGGGAGAATGCCGATATGTTTTATGACAATGATAGTCAATCTGAATTAGAAGAGATGGTAAATGCCGAATTGGATCCATCCTATGATCTAAATTACCCTCCTCTTGTCAAATGGACTAGAGATCATCCTGTTTCATAGGTTATGGGTAATGTCTCTGAAAAGGTGTTGACCCGATCTCAACTGAAGGCAAAGAAAACATCTTTATTTTCAAAAGTAGAGTTATGTATGTTTAACTCTTTCGTCTCAAAAGTTGAACCAAAGACAGTAAACACTGCTCTTGATCACTCTGATTGGGTTCAAGCTATGCAAGACGAACTTAATGAGTTTGAAAGAAATAAAGTTTGGCGCCTCATTCCAACTCCTCAAGATGCCTCGGTTGTTGGTCTCAAATGGGTCTTTAGAAATAAAATGGACAAGGAAGGCAATGTAATATGAAACAAAGCTCGTCTAGTTGTGAACGGATACTGCCAGGAGGAATAAATCGATTATGAGGAAACATTTGCTCCTGTAGCTAGGCTGGAATCTGTTCGAATATTTCTTTCCTATGCTGCACACAAGAACTTTGAGGTCTACCAAATGGACGTGAAGTGCACATTTCTAAATGGAGAACTTGAAGAAACGGTGTACGTGGAGTAACCTCCGGGATTCATGAATGAAAAATACCCTAATCACTGCTATATTCTGGACAAAGCGGTATATGGACTGAAACAAGCACCTAGAGCCTGGTATGAAACGCTAACCAAGTTTTTAAAGATGTCCAAATTCAAACAAGGTTCGGTTGACCCAACCTTCTTTCGTAAGAAGGAAGGTAACCACCTTATGATTGTTCAAATCTATGTTGATGATATCATCTTTGGCTCAACGAATCCTAGCTTAACAGCTGAATTCAGAAAGCTGATGGAGACTAAATTTGAAATGAGTTCAATGGGTCCGATTAACTTTTTCCTTGGTTTAAATATTAGACAGGGACCCGATGTAACGCCCGGGTTTCAGGGCTAAGCATTTTTGTCAATGTAATAGTCTAGGTCAACTCTTGTAACTCTTTTTGAAGTAATAAAGATGAAATATTTGAGTATTATGTGAATTTTGTGTATTTATGTGCTTATAATTTAATTATAAATGTATAATTAATAAATAATAAAAATAAGCGTCAAAATTAAAGTATAAGATAATCCCGATATCTCTACATAAAGTTGTAGAATATGTCTCAAGGTTTCCGTACATATAAAGAATGCCGAAATCCGAGTTATAACGAAGAAGTTATGACCCGTCGAAGTTTTACGGTAAAACCGGCACGGCACTGGGAAGCGTAAATAGTGAATTTACGATAGAGCAAGATTTAGCCTTAGCGATCTAAACGAAAGTCATAGAATATGTTAAAATAAGAACATCGATAAAAAGAACGCCCAAATCTGACTTCGTATGAAGAAGTTATGATTTTTCGAAGTTTCGGAATAGTAGTGTACAACCCGAAATTCGAATATTAGATCGAGCGGTTTTTAGCCGACACGACCTGAACGAGAATCGAAGATCTTGTTAAGGGTAGCGTAACGAGAAAAAGATGGGTGAAAACGGATGTCGGATGAAGAAGTTATGAGGATTTAACGGACCAATCGTGTCCCGGCCCGTTAATAATATAAAATTTAAAATCGAGCCAAAATTAGCCGACGGAGTCTAAATGAAAGTTGTAGAGTACGTTCCCACCTTCGCGTGGATATAAAGAACGTCGAAAACGGAGGTCGTACGCGAAAGTTACGAATTTTTAAAGTTGAAGTATGAAAATGCGAAGTCTGTTGCGAGGCTGATGACGTGGCTGCATCTGGGCCGCCCATCGCTGATGAAGGAACGCGCTTCGGATGATGACACCTGCCCTTGCTGTACGCTCCGCGTCCGAAGCCAGTACGCCCCGCGTACCCTCGCCCTTATCTCTTCCGGAGTGCAAGCCAGCTGGACCGAGGTGGCGCCCTTATCCGATGGTTACGCCCCGCGTAGGTCCGAGGTACGCCCAGCGTACCGAGGCCTCGCAGGACTATAAAAGGAGGCCGAGACTTCATCATTTTTCACACCTTTTTCACTTCTCTCTCTAACTTCTTTCTCTCTCTACAACCCCAAAACACCTCTAAACCCTAGTTAAGCCCCTTAGCACCCTAGGGAAGCCCCGAGGCTCCCGGAGTCCCGAGAAAAAGGAGTTTTTCGGTTTCGAAACGTTGCTCCAATCAAGTCCCGGTTCTCGATAAAATTCGCTGTAAGTGTGCTACGCTTACGCAATTTTTAATATAGCTTTCAAATAATTATAGGAATGTTATTAGGTCCTTAAAATAATTATTTGGGCTATTATTATGAGTTATATCGAGTATTATTAACACTTAATAATACTCGGACTAATTAATTTGTCGCGGTTATCGTTAAACTAAACCCTAGTGGTATCGATACTAGGTTTTATCGAAGGAATATCGTTTTGAGAGTATCGAAGCGCTGTCCGAGTGCTGAGTCACCACCTAACCAGGTGAGTGCATAGTTACTTTCAGCTTACACATAGATATGAAGTATTTTATATAAATTACGTGCTATGTATGCATATTATCTGAATACTTGCTATCTATGCTGGATGAACATTGTTATACATGTTTTCAATGATTTAAACTGTATATGTATTTTATATCTACGAAAATGTTGGGGTAAAACATGGGTAGATGTAATAGCTGATGTGTGATAAAATGATGAGAGGCCTCGATGTTGATGTTGTTGTTTCTGTCATCTAGCGGAGTATGGATGACGACCACGGACTCTTCTAGACAGTCCAGTGGAACACTAGCAGGCTCGCAACCTGTAGGTGTTTGTGAACGATGTGTTCACCGGTGTACTCCATCCCCCACATGGTTGCCTTTAGGACATTTATTGCTGAGGAATCCCCTTAGTAGTAGTGTCCGTCCCGATGATGATCCTTAGGCTAGGTCCCTTATGATAGGTGTTTAGGGACGTAAAGTGAGGATAACGGGAACGGGTAATCGGGTTATTGTTGATTGATGAAATTAATAAACTTATTTATTGTGGGTTGAAAACCCTATGTGCTCACCAGGCTCCCAAGCCTGACCCACTCAGTTTTATGTATTACAGGTAGTGGCGCATGAGCATAGATGTGATGTTTTGGACGAGGGATTACGGATATAGGCCTGTAGATATGAAATAATGTAGTAAGGTTTATATTGTACTGTTTATGCTTTTGATCTGTACGAACATGACATCCCAAGTCTTTTAATGAAATACATTTCTATGGAAATGCTTTTGATAAATCTTTATCATATCTTGTTTTGGGACAAATTCCGCAACACTTTCATTTAAAATGTAACTCTGATTTTTAAACAAAGCATAAACAAACCGGTCTTTTCTGGCCGTGATTTTGGGGATGTCACACCCGAAGGCATCTTTATTAACCAGGAAGCCTACACCAAGACTCTCCTTGCTAAATTCGACATGATGGGAGACTCAAAGGTTAAAGTTCCAATGGCGTTCAGCACCAATCTCACTCCATCCTTGGATAAGCCAGCCGTCGATATTACGCTATATCGCTAGATGATCGGTTCTTTAGTGTACCTTACTGCTAGCAGGCTTGATATAATGTTTTCTGTTTGTTACTATGCTAGATTTCAAGCGAATCCTCGTGAACCTCATATGCTTGCAGTGAAGAACATTCTCCGCTATCTGAAACGAACTACCTCTCTCGGCTTATGGTATCCATCAAACTCAGGTTTCTTCGTTCAAGCCTACTCAGATGCAGACCTTGGAGGTTGTGGGCTAGACAGGAAAAGCACCACTGGAGGCTGCCAATTCCTTGACGGGAAGTTGGTTAGCTGGCAATCAAAGAAACAGACTTGTGTATCTCTGTCTACCGCTGAAGCAGAATACATCGCAGCTGCCTCCTGTACATCTCAAGTGATTTGGATCCAAAGCCAGCTCCAGGACTATGGACTCAATATGAAAAAGATCCCACTATATTGCGACTCTGAAAGTGCAATTAGGATCTGTCATAACCCAGTGCAACACTCCAAGACTAAGCACATGGCACTGAGGTATCACTTCATTAAGGATCATGTGGAAGATGGGAACATCGAAATTCATTTTGTTCGAACCACTGATCAACTGGCCGACATCTTCACCAAAGCTCTTCCTGAAGCTTCTTTCAACAAAATTCTACAAGGGCTTGGAATGATGGAATCGGAGTCAGTACCAAAAATTACCTCTCAAGATCAAAAGTAAGAAGCGAAATAGACCGAACGTTCGGGTTCGGGTCTCTTGTATGCCGAAATAGACCGAACGCTCGGGTTCGGGTCTTGATCTGGTGTACCGAAATGAACCGAACGCTCCGGTTCGGTTGTATCATCTGATCTTTGCTTATCATTCAAAGGTAGTTTCTTTGGTTGTAAATCTTTTGTATTTTTTTTCTTTTCCAAATTCATTCATCTTATTGTCAAAGTTCCTTTCTGTTTCAAACTTATTTTTTTTGCAACCGAAATAGACCGATCGTTCGGGTGCGGTTCCAAAATTTTTCTCACCCGAAATAGACCGAACGCTCGGGTTCGGTTCAAAAATTCAAAAAAAAAATTTCTCCACCGAAATAAACCGAACGCTCGGGTTCGGTTCCAACATTTTTTTTGTATAAATTTTTTTAGGTCTTATTTATTTCGATCAAAAATTCCAAAAATATATTTTTTTTTTACTTTTGTATTCAAAAACTCCAAAAATATTTATTTTATTTTATTTTGGCTTTTATTTATTTCATTGTGGGTAACTTATTTCACTAGCTAAGTGTCCCTAGAAGCATGCTGTTGTATGTGTCCAAAGCCTCATCTGATTCTGAATAATAGCCTTACTGACTTGGTACAAACAAACCCTGTCTTCCCAATTAGGCTCTCATATTTATTCTAATCATGAACTACCTAACTCTCTTCTCACATGAGATAAGAGTTTTCTGCCTAGTCCCTATTTTTATAGCAGAGGTACTTTGGTCTCTTTCCACCATCTACATTACTTTTTCTCCATCTCATTCGTTTCACAAACGTAACCCTTGAGACTCTCAGACATTACCACTGAGGTTTATGGTTGCACAATTTCTGTGTTCATGATCTTAGCTTCGTGTCACTACGTGCTAAGTGAAACCCACAATTCAATATCTACTATGCATTGACGGTGAACAATTAACTTGCTCTAGCTTTCACTAATGAATTGACGAACTTATCCATGGGGGTACAACATGAAATCTCTATTTTTCTTTTGAGTGATTCCTATGAAATTGTTAAATCCAATAACATTTTTTCCCTTGGGATCCAGTTTTAATTTTTTTTTTTGAGATTTCGCATACATTAGTTTACCTTGCCACTTAAATTATCTCCAACCTACTTGTTCAACAGACTACATTGGTCTCACAAGTACTTCGTTCGATTTCAATCTTATATCAAGATCAGGAATTATGAATCGAAGCGAAAGCCACCCCATAAGCCTACTTAAAAGAAGCCTTTCAACACTTCTTAATAAGTGTCTGACCGTTATTCAACGGGAAACCACACAAACACTTTAAAGTCTCTCTTGACTTTGAAGGAAGAGATTTGTGCCCGGGATCCATTGTTTCGTGTCTTTATTGACATCACATAATCCCTCAAAAGTGTTGCTTTATTTCTTTTTCTTTTACACACTTAGCACGAAAATCTTTTTGATTTTCCAAAATTCTGGTTTCATTAATTCTAAGGAATTTTAATTGGATTGGTTGTTATAAAAGGTTGTGGTTAATATTGATCCACGTGGAGATTTTACTTTAAAGATGTCGTTAATCTCTAAAGGGATAAGATGACGAAATGATGACTCAGGCGGGAGTCCAATCGATTTGATTTCAAACGGCGCAACAGGGAAAAGCGTGCGAATAGGAACCGTTTCATCTCCAAACGGGGCCTGATGGGAATGCGTGTGATTAGGAACTGACATTCTCTCTCCTGCATGATCATCGGCACACCTAACTGTCACGTGTCAGTCACCTCCGAAAAGCCCTTCGTTTTTTTTTTTCAATCGAAGATTTGGGAAAGATTTTTCTCTCTCCTTTACCCACAGTATAAAAGGCAATGTGATCCAACGTTTACCTCTTTACTGCACCTACATTCCCAGAAAGCAAGAAAATCCTCTAAACCTCTATTATTCATCATCTCTCCCACTTTCATCTCAACAATGGCGGATTCTTCATCTGTTCACGCAACTTCTCACATCTTGCCCATTCGTCCCCAACAAAGTTTGATCATTGATCTTACTCCTCAGGCATATGACGCTTTCATGTTTCCCATCATTGAATGCCTGAAGTTCTCGCCAATCGCTCCTGCTCTTACCAGGGCTGAAGCTGTTCCAAAGGAGTTCCTGTCACAAATTTTTGCTACAGCTCACTACGACAAGGTCGTCGACAGGATTTTCTTCGATGTCTTTGAGCACAAGGCGTCGATTTCTAAACAAAGGTTTTGTAGGCTGTTAGGGTTTGAACCTGATTCTTCGAGGGTTAATCCTGAAACCATTCCAATGGGTCATCTGTTCAACGTGTTCTACAACATGGGGTACACTGAGGTGCTCACTACAGTCACGAAATTCAAAAAGTTGTGCCTACCCCCTCAGTGGAATGGGATGTTCACTGTTCTTTTCAAGGGCTTATCTGAACGAAGTGCTGGATCCGATGGGGCAAGTCGTTTATTTCTCTCAATCATGTACGGGATCTACAATGGCATCAACATGGACTACGGGTTGGTCCTATGGCAACAACTCATTCAGAGTCTCTCTTCCACCTCTCGACACTCAGAGATTTCTTATTCCTGGTTCTGGACTATTGTCACGAAATGGGTGATGGACAAGTACCACGTCCCCATTGTCACTGGTGTTCCAATGTCTTCGATTGGTACTTTCCATACCACGAAGATCATTGTCTCGGATGCTTTGAAATTTCCCTTCAACGGGTCTATCCCATAAATGATGTATGGTGATGTTCCTGCTGACAGCCGGATTATCAGAACGTACAAGGAGTTCAAACGTTCTGGTCCGAGGGATCTTACTCCAGAGATGCTGAAATCAATTCATGACGCTGACAAGCCTGCTCCTAGAGGCAAGAAGGCTGATAAGGGAAAACAGGTGGCAAAGGGAGCAAAAGGCCCATCTCCCAAGAAAAGGAAAACCACTAAGGCTGCTCAGTCTCCACCACAGAAGAGGAGAAAAACCCAACCGAGACGAAAGCTAATTATCGCTTCATCCTCAAGCGAATCTGAGGACGAGGGTTCTGATTCGGATGGATCTCACCGTGGCAACACTCCACCTCGTTCGCCTACCCCAGAGATACATATTTCTACTTCTCCTATCTCTTCTCCACCTGTTACAATTCCTTTTTCTATTCCCCCATAACCTCCACCACTCAAATACCATCCACCTCCATCCCAGTACCACCACCTATCTTTACCGAAGCAACAACCACCACCAATGCAGATGTTAGAACCAACGTGTCTGATACGGAGGTTCATACTGATGCACCAAGATCCACCTCAACACCCGAACCCACACCAACAACTGAACACACCACCCAACCCGAAACTACAACTACTACCGAACCTACAATTTCACCACCACCATCTTCTCCTGCTCATGCATTAGAGGAAGAAGAGCCTCTCCTTGGCGGGGAGAATATGACTTTTGATTCGGTCTATTACAGTCCGTTTCAAGTTCAAAGTGACAACGATGACGATGCTCCTGTCAGAAAGAGGCATCTCAAGGAGCTACATGACAAAATAGATTTGCTCATCGCTTTGTCTTCCACATCTCAGTCCTCCATATCTGAAGCTGCAATTCAGAAAATTGTTGAGGCTTTTTCCAAAGCTCATCAAGTTTCCCTTGATTCCGCCACTGCAGCCATAGATGCCTCAACCAAAGCTTGTGAGGCAGCGACCGAAAAAGTCAATAAATTATTCACTGATGCTTCTTCCTTGTTGAAATCTTTACAAGAAACCACTGAAGCCACCTCGACAAAGTTGGAACCAATTGTCAACCAGCTGGCTAACTCAGTCACATCAGCGATGAAGTCGTTCGCTTCGCTTCGTCAAACCATCTCTGACGACAACTCAGCTGTAACATCCAAAATTTCAAAACAATTAAAACTTTTCAAAATCACCCATTTTATTAACATTGTTGCAAAAAGGTTTTCAATACATTATTAAACAGAGTAATTTCCCAGGTTCATATCATGAAACACCAACGCGTGGAACGGTACGATCACGCCTTTGCCTTGCCACAGACTCTTGAGAACCTGAAACATAAAGCCACAACTGTAAGCCCGAAAGCTTAGTGAGATACCCCCAGAATACCAACCACATATACGCCTTTCCAGGCCCTAACCTTCCGGTCCATATAGTAATGCCTTCCGGCCCATAACGTATTGCCTTCCGGCCCATAACATATATTGCCTTCCGGCCCACAAGCATAAATTGCACATACAACATAACGAATAATCATATAGCAGTTCATAGACAACAATCGATCAACAGATTACATATCATAGCATTACTCTAACAAGATACCGGTCTAGCCGGTCACTATCATAACATTACCCTATGAATCAGTCAACATACTAAATGCATATATACGCCTTTCCAGGCCATGACCTTCCGGTCCACATAGTAATGCCTTCCGGCCTGTAACATATATTGCCTTCCGGCCCATAACATATAACAACTGACAACTACCCGGATTTCCATCCGATAAAAGGGTTGGCATTGGTGCCATAAACCCTAGCGATATAGTGAGGATAACTCACCTCGAAACTGCCGACTGAACAGATAGCTCAAGCTGCTCCGATCACTGATACGATCTCCACCTCTGGACAGTCACCAATGCACTGAACTCAAACAATAACAACAATTACCAAAATACCCCTGGAACCACTGGTCAATCCTTCGTCGAAGACAAGGTCAAAGTCAACCCCTGACTGACCCTACTCGCCGAGTCAACCCTAAGACTCGCCGAGTCCCCATGCTCAGAACTTCACTCAACCCGCGACCTAACTCGCCGAGTCACCCCAAGACTCGCCGAGTTCGACCACTCTGAGTCCACTCGCCCTTAACTCACCGATCCCTTAAGATTCCCTTCCTACACGTCGAGTATCCCCTTTTTACTCGAAGAGTTCCTCCTGGAAGAATCGCCGGGCCACCCCGACTCAACTCGCCGAGTCTGAAGAACAACTCGACGAGTCCCAGTAAATCTTCAAGCTACTCGCCGAGTCTGTTCATCGGACTCAGCGAGTCCATGCCATGCAACCGCTCAAACTGCTTCCTAAGGTCAGAACTGCTCCGACCATTCATAGGTCTGGCCTTCCTAGACTGATCCATCACGTAAGGTCCTCCTTTCAGTGCTCATGATACACCCCATGATTCATAATTCACATTTTGACCTAAGGCATAAGGATTCCAATCCAAAGCCTTCATCAATTCCCGAAATGCACAGGCATGGGACATTCTGGACCTCCAAAGGTCCCAATACAGGGTTACAATCGTTTGGGGGACTAGGGTAACATTCAATCTAGTCACAAAAGGGGTTCCATAAACCCTAATTCCATGACACATCAACATAGCAGAGCATAACTCGAATTCGTACCTGAATAATGTGCCCTCTATGTCCCCAAATCCTCAGAACGTGACTCCCTTGCTGTTCCTTTAGCCAAGCCCTTCTCTTCCTTGCACAACAACTCTTCCAAGATCAACAATGGCCCTTAAACTTTGCTCCAGATGCACCCAATCGATTTAGGGTTCTTCTCAGAAGGCTAAAATGAACAATGACGGCCAATAAGTGCCTCTTATACGTCCCAAACCTGAACGGTTAGGGTTTTCGCCAAACAGCGCAGACTCGCCGAGTCCATATCTGGACTCGTCGAGTCCAGTCGCGAACCCGCGACCCGGTCTGCGATCCTACTCGGCGAGTCTAGGCTCCAACTCGCCGAGTCCCCTCTTAAAACACCCCCAAAATCATAATTATATCAATATTTGGAATTCCGGGCTGTTACAACTCTCCCCCACTAGAACTAGACTTCGCCCTCGAAGTCTCACTCTGAAAATAGCTCCGGATGCTGCTCCCACATCTCACGCTCCGGCTCACAGGTCATTTCCGATCCCCTCCGGCGCTGCCACTGAACTAACACCAGAGGTATCTCCTTATTCCTCAGAACCTCGATCTTCCGATCTCTGATGACCACTGGTCTCTCAGCATAATTCAGGCCCGCATCCACCTGAATGTCTTCTAATGGGACCACTGCCGACTCATCGGCTTTACACTTTCTCAATTGCGACACATGAAAAATGTCGTGGATTTGTCTCAAATCCGTGGGCAACTCCAAACGTTAGGCCACCTGGCCTACCCCCGCAATCACATGAAAAGGCCCAATATACCGGGGCCCCAACTTGCCCCTCTTCCTGAATCGAATCACTCCTCTCCAAGGAGAGGCCTTCAGGAGTACGAGGTCGCCGACCTGAAACTCAAGCTCGGACCGGCGTTTGTCTGCGTAACTTTTCCTGTCGGCTCTGTCGAATCTGCTCTGTCGACTGAAGCACGATCTTTGTACTGCACATCACTCTCTGTAACCGAAAATTACCCAAAGATGCAACTCTGCTCTAAATCTCAACGATCACTCGACCCATAAGGGTTAGGAAACCATGAACCACCGGATCCCCGATCCAAAGCCCACTTTGTCCATTCCGGACCGACTGAGAGATCCATTCTCACTCTCAGAGCAACTCTCACAAGTTCTCCTCTTGCCATCACATACACATACTGAACTAGTCCCAACATCGGCAGGTTGGAAGACCCGATACACTGATGATATCCTCGAACATCTCCCAAGATGAACCACTACATCCACCCTACACTCTGATCAGAATCACACTGAGAATTTAAGATTCTCTCTCTCCCTGCATTCCTTCTGAGCCTCAACAGACATCCCAAACCGGATGGGTTCCTACTTCGCTGCCGCGAACACGATGCTCGAAGGCATACTCGAAATACTTTAACCATAACTCTGCTCTGCAGCTTTCATTCTCGTGAACTTGCACTCCCCTTCGGAGTTACACACCTTTCTCTCTTCCTTCCAAGGGACCCTCTTGGCCATAATGCCACTCCAACCGGTGCTACGGTGCTTGCCCCAAGCGACACCACCCTTTTTGCGTAACCGCTATTCACATACTCTGGTTCTCATTGCAGGGGCTCTTAATCCCATGCACTCTCTCCACTCATCAAAATCACTGCCTCAGCTAAACAAGATCACTAACCCGGGGCCAGACCTTCCAATGCAATCACACTGCAACATACACAATCCGCAATCTCAAACTGATCCAGCAATACCAACAGAGTCTCCAGCATGACTGGACCGACTCTCATAACACATACTAGCCACTCGAGGCTATATCTCTGTGGGTCCGTACACCCAAACTCTACGAACCCTCAGGTTCTAACTATGGGAACCTTCCGGTTCCAGCTCTAGAAACATGCACAACATAATCCCGTGGGATTAATGCAGTACAACCCATCACGTACCTCAAACATACAAATACTCTGATCACATAACCCCGGTTACTTACTCAAGATTGATCCCGACCTTCTCTCAGGCCTCCACAATCAAATGCCCTAGGTCTGTATCCCGCCCCGCATACCCGACACTCGCTCTCGTCGGCCTATACTCTGGCCTGACAAACACTGCTGAATCCGAACAGCTAAGCACCCTCACATACTCATCGATCTCCCGGAGAATTCTCCAATTCTCCCCCACTAAAGCACTGACTAACTGCCACCGATCGTCATTAACGACCTTCCAGAACAACCCCGCACAGAGAGAACACTTACACACTGACTGCTTCCCTCAAGCATAAGCAACCCTCAGCAAAGCACATCTCCTCCCTGATCAATCCACTCAAAGAATCCGGTCTTTCAATTATCCACTCTACGACTGCAGATGCCACCCGACATTCAACCCAGTGCCGCATCTCCACTAACAACCCTCACGAACGATAACCAACGGAATTCCCAAGCAATAACCCGTAACCAAAACCCACAACCTGCAAGGGATGAATACCGCATCGAAAACCGCACAAGGCTACCGGCACCAAAACACCAAACTATAACCATACCAAACCATCAGGGAACAACGAATGCTAAAGCGAAAACCTGAAACACCAATCCATAACCATGCCAAACCCGCGAAACAACGAATACCGCATCGAAATCCACACTACCAGCACAAACAATACGCCACAATCAACGCAAGCTAATCAAGACATCAAGAAAGCATCATACCCGCAGCTGCCTCCGGCACTGCTCCGTCTCCCTCTGCCGCAAGCTAATAAGCACGACCCTGAGTCCTTGGGGCTCCGCTCCATCCTGTCCTCCTCCTGAACTCCTCAAGGTGGCCGGTGCTAGAGCCTGCACCGGTCCTGCAGGAAGCTGTGGACAGTTGACCCTCAAATGTCCAACCTGCTGTCAATGATAACAAATCCTCGAATCCCGAATCGGCACTGACTGCCGACAGTCCCGCGCATAGTGCCCCTCTTTTCCGCACTTGCGGCATGCACCACCGGACCGACAACTCTGGTGTGACCCCTCCCACACTTCCCACAAGTGTGGCGGCTCCGATCCCCCACTCTAACATCAACGGTATTGGACCGTTTCGGCGCTGGCTGCGACTGCATCGGGGCCTGCCTCAACTCACGCAACTGCAACTCAACCTCTAACTCACGCCACATGGCGGCCTCCTGCAACTCCAACAAGGTCTCACACCTCTGCGCAGACACGAACTGTCTGATATCCCCCTTGAGCATACTCAGATATCGGGACATCTGAGCCTGCTCCGAAGCGAACTCAGGGCAAAACATCGCCCTCTCAATAAACATCCTGGTGATCTCAGTCACCGACTCCAAATCCTGCTTCAGCTCAAGGAACTTCCGAGCCAATCTCTCCTTTTCATCCCGCGGAACATAGTGAGTACTGAACATCTCTCTGAATTGATCCCATGAAACCGCAGCCCTCTGTGCATCGGAAAATGACCTCGTAGTCAATCTCCATCAATCCTTCGCTCCTAGCCTCAACAGGTTCAGAGCACACCTCACCCTCTGATCAGCAGGGCATAAACTCGTGGAGAAATACCCCTCCACGTCTGATAACCATCTCATAGCAACAATCGGGTCCTGAACCCTATCAAATGTGGGAGGCTTCGTATAATAGAAATCCCGATACTGAAAACCCCGACTAGCTCCTCCCCTTGCCGTTGCTACAGCCGTTGTAGCCGCCGCGGCAACCGTCTCTGTGCGAGCCGCATATCGCTCATCGAAATACTCAATCATGGCGGTCTTGATCGACCCAAACAACTCCGGCAACTCAGCCCGGAACAATGCAGCAACCCCATCACGCAGGATCTCACGAATCCTCGCATCCCGCTCGCTCGTGCTCGTCCGATCGATAACCTTCGACGGCACTGATCCACCTGGAACTCGCTCTCCAGCTCCCGATCCTGATCCGGATCCACTATCATCATGCCTCGAGATCTCCATAATGAAGACTCCCTACCAATCTCAGACACTTCCCAAAATCCTGGGATCCAACTCTCGCAAGCCTACCCTAGAGACCATGGTTTCCCTGATACGCATATGGATCCTGTGCTTTCAGTAGTACGGGCCCATACTACCTTCCACACCTACCCATATTTGTATGAAGTACTACCACAATACCCTAGGGAACATGCATAACAACTATCAACCCTCACCACTAGAGGAACACTGAGAACATCCCATAAGGGACCCTAGGCTACAGGCATCACATATCAGGCAACATTATCATGAATTCCTGAAGATCCCTAGCCTAACTCTAGCATGCTGTTCTATCAAGCTCAAATAAACAAATATCATGTATGGTATCTTGGGGTTACTTACTGGCTCCGGCTGATCGTACCTCCGCGTCCTCCTTTTACCAAATTTGAAAACCATTTTAATTTCTCATTTTAAAATCCTCCTCGATTTGAGACTGGAGTCACACGAATGTTTCCCCTATTCACTCAAACCAAGGCTCTGATACCAACTTGTAACATCCAAAATTTCAAAACAATTAAAACTTTTCAAAATCACCCATTTTATTAACATTGTTGCAAAAAGGTTTTCAATACATTATTAAACAGAGTAATTTCCCAGGTTCATATCATAAAACACCAACGCGTGGAACGGTACGATCACGCCTTTGCCTTGCCACAGACTCTTGAGAACCTGAAACATAAAGCCACAACTGTAAGCCCGAAAGCTTAGTGAGATACCCCCAGAATACCAACCACATATACGCCTTTCCAGGCCCTGACCTTCCGGTCCATATAGTAATGCCTTCCGGCCCATAATGTATTGCCTTCCGGCCCATAACATATATTGCCTTCCGGCCCACAAGCATAAATTGCATATACAACATAACGAATAATCATATAGCAGTTCATAGACAACAATCGATCAACAGATTACATATCATAGCATTACTCTAACAAGATACCGGTCTAGCCGGTCACTATCATAACATTACCCTATGAATCAGTCAACATACTAAATGCATACATACGCCTTTCCAGGCCATGACCTTCCGGTCCACATAGTAATGCCTTCCGGCCTGTAACATATATTGCCTTCCGGCCCATAACATATAACAACTGACAACTACCCGGATTTCCATCCGATAAAAGGGTTGGCATTGGTGCCATAAACCCTAGCGATATAGTGAGGATAACTCACCTCGAAACTGCCGACTGAACAGATAGCTCAAGCTGCTCCGATCACTGATACGATCTCCACCTCTGGACAGTCACCAATGCACTGAACTCAAACAATAACAACAATTACCAAAATACCCCTGGAACCACTGGTCAATCCTTCGTCGAAGACAAGGTCAAAGTCAACCCCTGACTGACCCTACTCGCCGAGTCAACCCTAAGACTCGCCGAGTCCCCATGCTCAGAACTTCACTCAACCCGCGACCTAACTCGCCGAGTCACCCCAAGACTCGCCGAGTTCGACCACTCTGAGTCCACTCGCCCTTAACTCACCGATCCCTTAAGATTCCCTTCCTACACGTCGAGTATCCCCTTTTTACTCGACGAGTTCCTCCTGGAAGAATCGCGGGGCCACCCCGACTCAACTCGCCGAGTCTGAAGAACAACTCGACGAGTCCCAGTAAATCTTCAAGCTACTCGCCGAGTCTGTTCATCGGACTCGGCGAGTCCATGCCATGCAACCGCTCAAACTGCTTCCTAAGGTCAGAACTGCTCCGACCATTCATAGGTCTGGCCTTCCTAGACTGATCCATCACGTAAGGTCCTCCTTTCAGTGCTCATGATACACCCCATGATTCATAATTCACATTTTGACCTAAGGCATAAGGATTCCAATCCAAAGCCTTCATCAATTCCCGAAATGCACAGGCATGGGACATTCTGGACCTCCAAAGGTCCCAATACAGGGTTACAATCGTTTGGGGGACTAGGGTAACATTCAATCTAGTCACAAAAGGGGTTCCATAAACCCTAATTCCATGACACATCAACATAGCAGAGCATAACTCGAATTCTTACCTGAATAATGTGCCCTCTGTGTCCCCAAATCCTCAGAACGTGACTCCCTTGCTGTTCCTTTAGCCAAGCCCTTCTCTTCCTTGCACAACAACTCTTCCAAGATCAACAATGGCCCTTAAACTTTGCTCCAGATGCACCCAATCGATTTAGGGTTCTTCTCAGAAGGCTAAAATGAACAATGACGGCCAATAAGTGCCTCTTATCGTCCCAAACCTGAACGGTTAGGGTTTTCGCCAAACAGCGCAGACTCGCCGAGTCCATATCTGGACTCGTCGAGTCCAGTCGCGAACCCACGACCCGGTCTGCGATCCTACTCGGCGAGTCTAGGCTCCAACTCGCCGAGTCCCCTCTTAAAACACCCCCAAAATCATAATTATATCAATATTTGGAATTCCGGGCTGTTACATCAGCTTTCAGAACAACCATTGAGGAACGTCTCTCCAAGCTTCAAGAAGACTTAGCTGCCGAGAACACTCTAATGGATGCTCTCGCAAGGAAGACTACCACTCTAAAGGTCAAGAGCATTCAACTCTCCAACTCTCAACAGGAGATTGAGTCTCATCGGTCTGAAAGAGAGGTGGTTAAATCGTGTATTTCGGATGTCCACTCTGTTATCTCAAACATCCTTGAAGCAGATGACCCAATCCTCAATTATTAAGTACGACGTACCCTTGCAGAGAAGCTTGCTCCCGCCCTTTCTCTACTGAGCAAACTTGAAGGGCTCCTTGATTTCATGTCCATTCCGAAACAAGGGGGAGAAAAAGAACAAGTGTCTCAACCACCTTCTACATCAACAGCAACAAACACAACCAAACCTCCTCCAGTAGGCCAACCCTTAGGTTCCGGTGTGAAAGACAAAGGCAAGAAAATTGCTGAGGAGAGTGACGATGATGATAAAGAGACTATTGCCGACCTTTTGAAGCGACAGGGTCGAGATAAAGAGGCTGACATCAGTGCTCGTGTGGCTAGAGAGGCTGAAGAAGCCGAAAGGAAACAGAAAGAAGCCCACGATCTTCTTGAGAGCAGGAAAACTCTTTTTCCTTCTTGGACTCTTGAGAGGCTGATTAAAGAAGCCATTGACACACTGTAACATCCCCCTCTGGCACGTATCACAATATTGTCCGCTTTGGGCCACTCGGCACGAGGACTTCCCAGGGGGTCACCCATCCTGGTACTACTCCCGCCCGAGCACGCAACTGCAGAGTTCTTATGGGATCTGCTGCCCTCACGGCTTTAAAACGCGTTGTGACAAGGAAGGTATCCACACCCCTTTATAAGGAAATGTTTCGTTCTCCTTCCAAGCCGATGTGGGATCAGATCTAACCCACTTTCAGTGGGTTAGATCTGATCCCACATCGGCTGGGAAGGAGAACTAAGCATTCCTTATAAGGGGTGTGGACACCTTCCCTATCACAACGCGTTTTAAAGCCGTGAGGGCAGCAGATCCCATAAGAACTCTGCAGTTAAGCGTGCTCGGGCGGGAGTAGTACCAGGATGGGTGACCCCCTGGGAAGTCCTCGTGCCGAGTGGCCCAAAGCGGACAATATTATGATACGTGCCAGAGGGGGATGTTACAAATGGTATCAGAGCTAGGGCACGGGTCGATGTGTTCGACGGGGACGTCGAACCCTATAATGGGGGGTGAAAGTGGGTTAGATCTGATCCCACATCGGCTTGGAAGGAGAACGAAACATTTCCTTATAAAGGGGTGTGGATACCTTCCTTGTCACAACGCGTTTTAAAGCCGTGAGGGCAGCAGATCCCATAAGAACTCTGCAGTTAAGCGTGCTCGGGCGGGAGTAGTACCAGGATGGGTGACCCCCTGAGAAGTCCTCGTGCCGAGTGGCCCAAAGCGGACAATATTGTGATACGTGCCAGAGGGGGTGATGTTACACACACCAAGTATATTGTGGCTAGAACCTGTGATCTCTTTAGATCGTTCTAACACTGTCGACTCGCAGTTCGACATGCCACTGACCCAAAAGGCGTTTATTTTTCATGCCTTTTCCAACATTGTAGAGTTCCCTCATCCTCATCCATAGGTTGATTGGGACTTAATCGAATTTTATCTGAAGGCAGCTCAACCCCAATACTAGAATTGGAGCGCTCAGAAAATCATCAATGTTCGGGTCCTGAAGCCGTACATGGAAGGCAACTTCACCAACGTTCGGTTCAAGGTACTACGGGGTTCTGCCAAGACCGAACATGCCATCTCACTTGCAGATCTTCCCAACCTTAATCCCCATGATTGGATTATCTTGCACAATATCCTTCTTACAAACGAAGCTGAATATGGTCTGATCATCGACCACTTTAAGAGGATGCTTGTATGCTATATCATGGAAGTTGCTTTGATGGATCAGGAGATTGCGAGCGTGTTCAAGAAGAAACCTACCATATCTCCTGTTGGCTCTGCCAATGATCTCAATATGATGCAGATGGGAAAAATTGACCCAAAGAGAAACTCTGTCATGTTTACCAGGAACGAAGGACAGAAATGTCTTTTCGCCTTGGCAGACAAACATCTCTACACCACCGCCTGTTTGGAACACGTTTTAGGGATCATCCATCGATGCAAGCAGAACACAGCGGATGATATCAAGTACTTTGACGATATGATTCAATGGTATATTCGCTTCAGACAGACAATCCTTGCACTTATCACACGTCTGTTTGATACAGTAAAGAAGGCTCCTGCTGCTGGTCCAAGCAAGAAGAAGATGTAGTCTCGCTCCAATTTGACGCAAAGGGGGAAATTGTTGGGTCGTATTTTGTGTTGCGTCTATTGGGCTCGTTAGCTAGTCCAATATGTATCTCCGGTATGGGCCTGTCCATCCGTGAGTTTTGTAGGGTTTAGTATAAATCGATGCTTGCATGCATCCTAGAACAAAAGATGATACGTAACGATTAGAGATTTATTGTTCAAAAAATTTATCGTTCTTGTTTAGTAACCCTAGAATCCTCTACAGCGGAAGTTCATAGTCAAGCTCTGCTGAGGATCGAGTAATCTAATCATTCGACACATCTTGATTCATACTTGTGTTTTGTTTACTGTTTTTACGTTCATCGCATACCTGTTACAAAGATCTAATCAATCAAAGAGTTAATTAATAACTCATCAAAATTGGAGCCATTAAGATTGATTAATCAAAACATAATTACAGTCATAATATGAGTTCTCTAACACAACTTAATTTAATTATTCAATTACTAATCTAAGATTGGTTTGATCTTAGCTCCAATAAACTAGTGTTCACGATATTATTAGGTATTCAAGTTCATGCAGATTTGTGTTCACTAACTACACAGAACAAGAATTTAAAGCAATCAAATAACTAATTCAAGCATGCTAGGTAAAATCAATCAACACAAGCATATCACCAACAATTAAAGTCAAATCTAATGCCTTAAAACCATGAGTTCCAGCTTCATCTAGCTAACATAAGCAGCTAGATTTAGCTGGACATATTAACAGCTAAACAAACGAATACTATAATCCAAAACATGTTAAAGCGTACCAAACTATGAATCAATTTATGTACTTCTACTTCCTTAGTGTTGAAACCAGCTTTCAGATCGTCTTCTCCTATGAATTTCGTCTCAAGGGACCCCTCTCAGCCACCACCAGTCTCCTCAAGTCGTAGGGTTCAAGGATATATATAGTTTTTAATTTCTCCTGACTCACCTCGTGAATTCTCAAAATTCACCTCGTGAGCCCGTAGTATCCGTATTCAACATGGATTCCTGATCCACGATGGTTATCTCTAAAAAGCCGTACTCACCTCGTGATTTTTTTAATATTCACGTCGTGAACACGCTTGTAATGACCATAAAATTCCAACCAATTTAAACTTTTCAAAAACAACCCAATTTCATTAAATTATTACAAAAAGGTTTTCAATACAATTAATTTAGAGTATTCCCACAATCACATGACAACATAAACATGAGGAGCAATACGATCACGTCTTTGCCTTGCCACGGTCTCTTGAAGAACCTGAAAAACATTAAACCACAACTGTAAGCCTAAAATCATAGTGAGATATCCCCAAAATACCAACCACATATACCATACACGCATAACATGCCATATCATATCCGATCACAGAACATCCATGCACTTCGGGTCTACTGTGTGACTGGTCCGCCGCACCGACCAACAATCCACCTGGTCCACCCTCCGAGTCTAGCCATATACATCGAGTCTGCAGTGTGATTGGCCTGCCCGCTCTGGGCCTTCAATCCACCTAGTCCACTCTCTAAGTCTACAGTATGACTGGTCCGTCCGCACCGGGCCTTCAGTCGGCCTGGTCCACTCTCTGAGCCTCGGCACGTCTGGTCCGCCCTCTTGGGGCCTACAACATATCCGGACCGCTCGCTGGGCCTTCGGGACAACTGTTCCGCCCTGGGTATCTTGGCCTACAGCACAAAGCAAGACCCGCCTCAACCCAACCCCAGTCTAACAACCATGTGCACATAAACATACAATCATATAACAGTTCACAATGAGCAAGCCGATCTAGCAGATCACATAACATATCACCATCCTAACCAGGATACCGACCTAACCGGTCACTAGCATAACATCATCCTACATAATAGGATACCGACCTTAACCAGGTCTCTAACACATACCATCCTAGCTACCAAGATGAAAGCATATCAAAGCAATAACATAACAACAAATACCCGGATCTCAATCCGATAAAGGGCCGACCTTGGTGCCTTAGAGCCTGTTGATATAGTGAGGATAACTCACCTTGCCACTGCCGAAACTCTTAACTGAAGAAGCAGATTCTCGAATCACCGACTCACCGAAAATCCCAAACTAGCCAACATAGCACAAATAATCATTAGGCTAAGCACAACACCCTTCCAAGGATACATTGACCAATTTACCCTTAACTAATTCCGGCCCAACACTGGATTAGCTCTCAAGCCCACTAATGGCCTAAAGTCCAAAAGTCCGAAGCAAAGCCCACTATTGGCCCAATTTACTAAATTGGGCCCACCTCACCAAATGGGCCTAGACCCATGATCCATAACAACTAATGGGTCCACAATACTCTATCATAATGTCCAGTCACGGCCCAAAATCCAGCAGCCCAATAACAGCCCAATCCCTAAGGCCCAAAATGAAAAACCCAACAGAGGGAGTACGCTGGGCGTACCCTCCTTGGTACGCGAGGCGTACACGCTGATTCGCAACTGGGGATCGGGGCACTGACCCACTACGCGGGGCATACTCCTAAGTTACGCGGGGCATAACTTCGCTGCTCATTAAGTCCACATAACTTCTTAATGGCTTAAGCTCTTAAGCCCAAACTTCAGATCCTTAGGCCAAATATGCCTAAGATTCATAAAGTCTCAAACTTTATCACTTGGGACGTCCATTAAGCTCTTAATCCAAGGTCTTAATCCATTAAGACCTACTTATCTCCCACATGGAACAACCACAACCCTTGGGACCTCATTTTTCTCACTCAAGACCTTTCCAAAGGTCTGAAAGGACAGATAATCTCGACCAACTCAAAACATGCATCAAGATGAGGACTTTTGGGACAAGAATGATGTCAAAACTTCACAACACTTAGATCTATGCAATACAAATGACAAGCAAGAAGCTTTATACCTCAGATAGGCTCCAAAGGATGATATTTTTCCAGATCTATAAGCTCCAGCCACTCAACTCCTTCTTTGACAACTTCTTCTTTCTTCTTCTAGCCTCTCCTTTGCCAAAATAAGCTTTACAAGGCCAAATACACCCAAAAATGGAGGTGGAACGGCTATCTAGGGTTTATGAGGTTAAGAGAGAGCTTATGGAGGCTAGGGTATGAACCAACATGTTCCTTATATAGTGGTTGCCCCTAATTTTAGGGTTTTAGAACTCTGAGAGTACGTTGGGCGTACTCAACCTTGCACCCGCGTCCACTTACTCAATTACGCTGGGCGTACTCGGCATGTCCCCAAATATCATATTTGGCCCTCTTTTCCATTTTTCCCACAAGATGACCAAAATACCCTTCCTCTTAAATCCCGGGGACTCATAATTAAGTACTATTAGGAACGGGGCGTTACAATGCTTTTTCCTGATTTTCTTGTCCTTTAAGTCTTCAACCTCCAAAGTTCCATTCTTTAACGCTTTTAGTCCCTTTTCTTCAAAATGTCTTCTTTTTGGCTGCAAAATATAATTTAACCTTATAAGTACCATTATTCTATGCAAATAACCAATATATATATATATATATATATATATATATATATATATATATATGTACTTAAATATTGCCTAAAAATATGTATAATTATTGAAATATCAAAATACTCCATACTTAGGCTTTGCTTGCCCTCAAGCAAATCTACTTATTTAAATTCAAACCTTCATCACTAGCATTTCATAGAACAATCCAATTCCAACTCAGCCATTATGCCAAGACCTCAACGCATGCATTTGTGTCTAAAATTTTCCTAAAGTACCCCCATACTTTAAATACTCACAATCTTCATAAACAATTACCCACTTCTTTCGAACAATGCTCATTTTATGCAACCCTCCGAATCTATCCTCAGAAAGCTTTTTAGCCTCAAGATATTTTTGGTTAAGCTGCCCAAGCATACATAATCTAGAAACTACAACTTTAGATACCACATTGGAGCTCTTGGAATTCTTCACTTCTTTGATATTAGATCTTTGATCGCTTGAATTCACCATATATATAACTTTTGGTATCTTCAACTTTTGATTCTTTGGAATTTTGATCTTTGATATTCAAACTTGATAGCTCCAAAATTCTTCTTCAATTTTTTCACTTTTTAGTAATTTCTCTCTCTTTTTTGTTTTACATGTATACTCACTTTTTTTTCACTCAAAAAACCTACATGCTTAAGCAAGGGCGCTTAACT
Organism: Lactuca serriola; assembly: GCF_051521515.1. Classification (NCBI taxonomy): domain Eukaryota; kingdom Viridiplantae; phylum Streptophyta; class Magnoliopsida; order Asterales; family Asteraceae; genus Lactuca; species Lactuca serriola. The sequence continues at coordinate 144,810 of NC_136412.1, forward strand.
TCAACCTTTATTGGTTAAGACATATCTTTCCTGGATACATTTCAGGTTCAGGCTGCTAAACATTTTGCATCCCTCGAACTAAGCAGGGTCATGTTTTTGTTCAATGATTTCACTAAAATAAGGGAGGCCACAAATGCACTATAACGTGTATTGGCTCAACTAGACGTTTGAGCTCTAATCGGATCATCCCATATAACACTAACAACTACAATTCAAATTATTATTACTAGATTTAATTATTAAAAATTTCAAAATTTACCATTATCTAGCAATTTACTTTTTCTACCCCCTACCCCACACTTATTTCATACAATGCCCTCATTGTATGCTTAAATGAATATAAAAATTCAAAGAAGGAAGAAAAAGGAACAGACTCCCCTGGGATAGTGGCGTGATTATCTCCAAAAGTGCGGATGAAATGTGCATCTTGAATATAGACTTTGAAAAATAGAAACTTGGATCTTGAACACGCGAGATAAGTAATGTTCCGGCAAAATATGGAATCGAGTCTTCAATCTTCAACAAATGAGGTGCAGAAAAATGTGCACAATGGAAAGAACAACGTGGGAAAGCAAACGCGATATTGTATGGTAGATAAAATGGGCCATTATTATCTTCATAATATTCCCAAAAAGAATGGTGGTGAACCACATATGGAATATGCAAAAAATATGATTATTTTTGTGAAAAATACAAAGTCACGACATGAATGTGTAAATGTTCACGACGTGAATTTGATTGGAAGCGGGTTCTGAAAGTCACCAGATAATGACTCACGACGTAAACACCAAAAGGGTCACGACGTGAAAACTGGATGCGCAGAAATGTATTTCCTTCAACCTTTCTTCTCACTTCTTATATTGACCTCATATCTTAATGAATTAAGACTCTGCTAACCCTAGTAATTTCAACTCTTCTCTCCAACTTTCTTCTCATTTGCCTCACCCCACACTTAATGTAAATTATGGGTCTCGACTCTCGACTTTAAACACTCGCGGTTAAACATGTATGCACTCATATCTAGACATCTCCTTCACATGATTCCTAATAAATCTGAAAATCAACTAAAGAAGAGAAAAGTAACATAATATCTCATAGTCTTACAAACCAAACAAATTTAAAAACAAAATAAAAACAAACCAAACAATAAGAAAATAAACGAAATAAATGTAAACAGAAACAATCAATCATCCTCATCATCCTCATGCGCTCCGCTACTCCCGGCTCCTTCTCCTCTTGGCATCCACAACTCTTCCCACGTAGGAATATAAGGGCAATGAGGCGGCCTGGTTGGTGGTCTCACCACATTCATATGAGAGAACATGGCTTCAATTATTTGGGTGTTATAAGTCATCTCACCGCGTAAATTATCCAAGTAAGAACCCACCCGGCTTTGGAACAGATCATTAGGTATTCCAACCTCATATGGCTGGGATCGTCCCATCTCCCCTTGGGATCGCACGTTTCTTCTTCGAGGACTTGGTTATTGCTCGGGCTCTTCGTCCGGTTGATCCTCACCCTCGCTATCGCTGTGTGGTATCCCATAATGCGTCCCATAATTAACCACAACTCGCATGGTCTCAAGATAGCCCATAGAAATTTTGTTCCCTTGTTTACACGTAAGTGTCCGTGTAACCGCGGGGACAAGCAGGCCATAAGACTTGGCTAAGCGGGTGACAAAATGGCCACCACAGATTGGGCTCCCGGTTCGGGAACTTACTGCATACTCTGCCAAGTAACGAGCTAAAAAGTAGGGAAGATTGCAACAAAACCCCGGTTGTAAAATAGACCACAAGAAAAATAAATTAATCTTCGTGACCTTATCTCCAAGTTTCTTATGGTGGATGGATAATGTGATTAGCCTGTGCAGCAAGCAGTGAATGGGTGATTTGATATTGCTTTCTGGCGACACACCGGAGTTGAAAACACCAAAAGCGATATTGGTCCAAAACTCATATCTCGTCATTTCCCCGGAATAAGTACGGGCAGCCTCCCATAAGAACATAGAAAACTCAGGGGTCACGGTCTCTTGGGCCACGTATAAACCCATCCTCCATACGAATTCTACCAAACTGCACTCTTTATACTCCCCGCCCAAACGAAAGACCAATGCTTGTGAGTAGTTAGGGTCTTGGACATTTTCATGGAACACCACAGTAGAAAAGAATTCAACACACAACTCCTTGTAAACCCTTTCCTGGATGGCGAACAAGTTACTCCATCCCTTGCATGTAAATGAATATTAGTTTCCCATAAAAGTTTTGGTAAGAAACGGGTTTAGTCTTTCAACTAGTCCAACCTCCCAAAGCCTTTGCCAATTAATTGTTGCGGCAATAGCAAAATCCCTGTTGTGTAACCATCCCAATCTAGTGTTGTATCGGGCGAGCACATCCCTAGAGATATTTGTCGGGAATACATAAAACGGGTGTAAATTAGCAATCCTGCCTTGGTCGTCACTAACCCCTCGTCTAGGTGCCATTCTTCTGCAAAAATAAACAAGCAACAAAAACAAAACCAAATATCCCATATATTAGATAATCCACAAACGGTTTTGTTGATGCACTAGACTCACCTCGTGAGTTCGATAGTGACAGCGAGAAATGGTCTTAAAATTTCAGAAATCGGGACTTAATCTTTGTTAGGGTTTACACATGAACCATTTCTAAGAACAATCATGTAACATGCAATGGATGAAGAACACATTTTGGAAAAAATTTGGACATGTAAGCATATGAAAAACTCTAGCCCCTAAATCAACAAATTAGTGAAAATGAACCAAAGAAACAAGAAATATTTACATTTGTGATGAAGATTACGTAAGAAAAATGATTAAATTAAGTAACTCTAGGCCAAAATCGGGTGGGGGGACCAAAGAACTTCACTTCGTGAGGATGAGAAAGTGATTTGGTCAAATGGGATTTTGCATTATTCAAGCTGTGGTCCCGTGAGTTTTAAAGCTCACATCTTGAGTTTATTAGAACTCACCTTGTGAGTTTTGTTGGGCTAACTTGGCCGGACATCTATGCTAACAGTCTTCGGCTAATAAATCTAATGGGCTTAATTGTCACTCCCCATATGCATTATGGACTCACGAGGTGAATTTCTTCACGCTCACCTCGTGAGTTTTTGTCAGATTGAAAAGTTGAAGGCTAATTAACCATTTTTTATTTTACCATACAATTTAGGAACCCCGCACTTAAATTTTTACCACTTAATTTTAATTAAAAATAAAGTGAGTTGGATGATATGATCGATGTTTCTAAACTAAAGAAAATGCGAAAACTAAAAAGAAAAAGAAATAAAACGCAAACCAAACTCAGGTTGCCTCCCGAGAAGCACTTCTTTTTGACGGAGTTGTGAGCCAGACTCCATGCCTCCTTACGTTGAGTCGTCTGAAGAGTCCACCACTTGGATCTTTTGTTCCTTGAAACGCCTCTTGTAAGCTTGCACTCGATGAATATACACCTTTTTAGAATTCCCCTTTTTAGCTTTGACCTCGTCTCCATTGAGCTTGCGTTTAGTCCCTTGAGTCTCTACCTTACACTCCATAGCATCCGTCTCTTCTTTTACCACTAGGGTTGTTACTTTTGAAGTAACCTCCTCTTCATCACCCGTTACCTCATCATCTTCCTTTCTTACCCAAGAAATTAGACTTGTATAGGCAATAACTTCAACTAAATATGGAACAGATGCTCTTGGTTTTGTCCTTTTAACTTGATGAATTGTCTTGATTTCTTCTTCCATGAGCGTCTCTAATTCTTCAAGTTCATTTTCTTCATCAATGTTGAAAACCTCTTCATGAGCATGATTCTCTTGAAAGCCATCTTCCATCCCAAAGATTTCCTTTTCATCACCAACCCTCAAGGTGAGCTTAGGCTCGCGAATATCAACAAGAGCTCCAGCAGTGTTTAACAATGGGCAACCAAGAATAACTGGTACATAGGGATCTTCTTTCATGTCTAATACCACAAAGTCTATTGGAAAAACAAATTTGCCAATCTTCACTAAAGTATCTTCCACAATGCCCCGGGGCTGTGTCACTGAACGGTTCGCCATGTGAATACTCATTCTTGTAGCCTTCAACTTCTGAATATCCAACTTCTGAAAAAATGAATAAGGCATCAAATTAATGCTAGCCCAAGAATCGGCTAAAGCATCAACCGTCATGTTGTTACCAAACTCACATGGAAGAGTGAGGCGTCCAGGATCCCTCATCTTCTTAGGTATCTCTCCCAACACAGCTCTTGAGGTTTTCTCACTTAGAATTACCTTAGAATTCTTCTTTAGTTGCTTACGAGTGTCTATCAAGTCTTGTAATAATTTTTGATACTCGGGAATTTTGGATAAGGACTCGACAAAGGGAGTATTAATTGGGATACCCTTCACGTGCTTAATAAAGTCGACATGCTCTCTTTCCAGTGGACTAAGGGCAGCTCGGGAAGGAAACAGAAAAGGCGGCTGATAAGCTGAAACAAAGACTAAATATTTCGGCTCAGACATAGCCCACGACGTGAGCTTTGCGGGCTCACGTCATGAGTTCGTTATTTCTGCAACTTTATGATATGCGAGCTTGGGTTTCTTTAGCTTTGGATCGGGCTGTTGTGATGTAACAACCTGAAGTTGTTCATCGCCGAAAACCCATTCTACCCGTATAACTCGCCGTATGTCGAAACGTTCCGATGTCGTTTTTGGGTTTAGTTAATTAAATTTATAGGTTTATTTTAATCCAATGAGTGTCCAAACCATTTAGGAACTCATGAATCTAGCCCAAAAATATTTATTTCATAATTTTTAGAAACGTCCCCGCTGGGTGACGGAAATTTAATCGGGTGCGACCTAAAGCCTCGTTTAAGGCCGGTATCGGGTAGAATTCCACCGTGTCCAAGTTTTGGGAACTATATAAATGTGTTTAAACATTCATTTGAAGCTTTTTCTTCCTCTCTCTACTCTCTCTCTAACCTCTCTCCAAAAATCCAAGTTTAAGGGTCCAAATCATCAATTTTAGGCTCCAAATCTTTGAGGTACCTTCCCTAACTTGATATGTGACCTTCCTAGCCTTCAAATTCGAGTTCAAATCATAGAAAAGGACCACATTCATGAGTTTACGGCCAAGGAACAGCCCTAGGCCGTGAACTCATATAAAATGGGTTTTGGAGCACAAAAACCCTTCCTAAACACAATTGGACCTTAGATATGGCTAGATGGCTTTATGGAATGGACTTAGAATGCCTTAAACTATAATTTGGAGACTTGAATAGGAGTTTACGGCCAAGGATGGTGTTTAGGCCGTAAACTCATAAATATAGGGTTTTTAAGCCCTTAAACCCTTCCTAAACCTCAACAAGACATAGATATGACTTCTAGAATAATTGATTTAGCCTTGAAACACTTTAAACATAATTTTTGGGGGACTTATGTGAGTTTACGGCCAAGGCATGTGCTTGGGCCGTAAACACCTTAAAGCATGGTATAAATTCAATTTCAAAGTGTTAGAAAGCCATCCAACACCACCAAAAGCCTTGGAATAAATCATAGGACCAACCAAAAATAGTTTAAGGACCTTAAACACATTATTTGAGGGATTTATATGAGTTTACGGATAAGGCTTGTGCTTGGGCCGTAAACTCCTTGATTCATGGTGTTAGAATGCCAACTAAACACCCCTAAAGCCTTTAGGTGAATTTTAGAAGTCCTTTCAAACAAGTTTTTGGCCTTGAGACACAAGAAATCACTCTATAAGAGAGTTTACGGCCATGAGTGGGGTCTCATGGGTCGTAAACTCCAAAAACCACTCAAAAGTCCCATAAAAACTCATGTAAGGCCTTGGAATAATTTTAGCAATCACATGTGATTTGTTTGGAACCAATAACACACTTATTCATGGAGATTTGAGAGTTTACGGCCATGAGTCCTATGCTAGGCCGTAAACTCCCTTATGTATGTCATTTTGGTGTTTAAAAATAATTCCAAGTCCTTAAACCAAGCCTAGAAATTATTCCCTAAGTGTTTGAAGCCATTTTGTGCCATAACTCACCCCACCATGAGTTTACAGCCGTAAACTCATGGGGAGGGGGTCATCATGGCCGTAAACTCCCTAAGGAGTATTCCTTTGAAGTCCCAATTCAATATCCTAACTATATGTGTCCCTAAATGTCACCCGGGTCCCTCCAAACACTTGTATCGGAGTGTTTTCGCGACTAGAAGCAACTGTCCCTATCAAATAATCAATCTAAGTCCTAATTAGATACAAATGTGTATCTTTACATTATACTTAGGAACCTCGTGTGTTTGCAAGCCCCGGATTAACACTTAGCATCCAAATCGTCACATTTCTCGTCCGGTGAGTTCATACCCCTACGCCTTTTTCCGTGATTTTCAATGTTTTCAGGGGGGGAATACAAGAAAACTATAACTGTTTTCGAATTATAACATTGACGTGTTTCAAATAATATCTGGCAAACTTATAAACTCTTTTACTCCTTATGTATTATGCTGAGCATAAGGAATGATTTATCAATTACAACTAAATGGATTTTAGTTAAGAAAATAACCAAACTAATCAAATTATTATGGGAATAATTTGGGGTTCTATATTTCTCTTTATATCATGTATTGATATCTGTATAAAGTTATTAGATAAACTATGTCTGATTCAGTTTATCTCCGTATCATTTGAATGTATTTCCAGATAGTTTATTGTATGTATCTATTTTCACTGTATCATGTTTCATAATCTTTGTATGTTTGATATCGTATGAGAACCCTGTGAATAATTTAGTACTAGTTTGTGAGATAGTCACTACCCTTTATGGATGATCAGTAAATCCTCCCCGGAAGTGTAACCAGAGTCTCCTAGAGGGAGAGCGAGGAATTTGTGAATAGATCTATTCGGGACGGACAATCCCACACCTTAACTGCTAACTACAGTTAGGCGGGCACGCCTGGGGTGACAAATTCTAGATATCGTCCGACGTCTGACTAACGTCAAGGAGGTCTCGTTGTCGTATCAGCATGGTTACCCGACTCACAATATGTATTAATATAAACTTATTCACAGCTGGGATTTTGTTTAGAATCTATATCTTGTTCGGGATGATAATCCCATGGTCTTGTATCTATATCTCGTTCGGGATGGTAATCCCATGGTTTTAAATCTATATCTTGTACGGGATGGTAATCCCATGGTTTTGAATCTATATCTTGTACGGGATGGTAATCCCATGATTTTATCTAACTATCTTATATCAAATTCGGGATAGTGATCCCATGGTCTTATCAAATAATCTCATATCTGATTCGGGATAGTAATCCCATGGTTTTCAGTCTATATTTTCTAGTATATCAAACTATCTTGTAACTAGTTCGGGATGTTATTCCCAAGGTTTTCAAAATACTTCCTATGATTTTCAATATATAGTTTTGTGTATTAAACTATACTCTGTGTTATTCAATCAATCTTGCATTTAGGAAAATATGGGATTTTCCTGGGGTTAACTTATAACGCATAACTAAACTGTAATGAAAGATAACGAAACTATTTAACATAAGAAAATATGGGATTTTCTTGGATAACAAACTTTTTCGGAAAACTAAAGGAAACCGATACATTTTCATAAAACAAAAACCGCTTATGAACTCACCAGCTTTATGCTGATTTTCAAACTGCTTGTATTCTCAGGTCCAAGTTAGACAGGTACCCAGTGATATCTTTTGATGAAGACGGAGTGCGTAGAAGACTCGTCTCGTTTTGTTCATATGATATATGTATAACTCTTGTACAATTTACTTTTGAACCAAATGTAAACTTTCAAATATATGTAATGTAATGGTTGTTTACTGTGATTACTATGTACATTGGATTTGATACTCAACTTGGAGTCAACCCCGGAAACGTTTCCGTCTTTGGTTTTCGGGGTGTGACAGATTGGTATCAGAGCCCTTGTTTATAGTGAACAGAGTATACCAAACCTTACATGGTATAAAACTATAAACACTAAAGGGCCTCTATGCTCTGAATTAAAAGTATCTATAAACTATATGTATTTTCAAAAGTATACAAGTATGCCGAGCCGTCGAAATCCGTAACTACAAGTAGAATAAAACATAAATAAATAGGTGTTGTACACTGCGGTTAAACATGGGCAGTTATGTACTCGTGTCTAGGATCAATATAGCCTGGCCAACTATATTAATTCGAGACACGGCCAACATGTGTTTGGGAGTGACTGTGGTACGCAACATGCCTAAAACTTACCCAATATCCCAAACAACGAATCGTCGCTGCAGCGAACCATGAAATACTATGGGAGTATTTGTCGATGTCGATCCTTTGTAGAAATCCTCGTATACGCGTTATTCCTTGATCATTCCTCTAGCGATAAAATGTTATGTCTTGATAACTCCTTCCTACTTTATCGCTTAGTATGATGTTATATCTGTCTTGATGAGATATCCTCTATTCCATATCTCTTGATTCAATTCAGAGGACTTATGATCCTCTCTTTCCTGATCTTTTTAGATCACGATGCCTCCAAGAAAGAGACCCAGCTCAAAGAACAACAGCAATCCTCCTCCACCACCACCTCCTCCTCAACTTGATCTTGCATCACTTCAGACAGTTCTGACTGCTGCAATGGTAGCATCCATGTCGCAAATGAACTCTGGTAATTCAAGAGGTGGTCCCCAGCCCCAAAATCCAGATGATAGCCAGGGACACCAAAAAGGGGGTTCCTATAAAGACTTCATGAATGCAAAACCGACATCCTTTGATGGCACAGGGGGTGTCATTGCTTTAACCCGATGGTTCGAGAAAATCGAATCAATCTTTGAAATATGCGCTTGTTCGGAGTTTGATAGAGTCAAGTTTGCCGCCTGCACCTTCCTAGACAAAACCCTGACTTGGTGGAATAGCCGAGTCAAATCCTTAACTTTACCTGTAGCAAATGGTATGGGTTGGGAAGCTATGAAGGAGCTTCTTCTTGCAGAGTATTGCCCTCGGGGCGAACTCCAGAAGCTAGAACACGAACTTTGGAACCTTAAGATGAAGGGTTCCGACATAGCTGCTTATACCTCAAGATTCGATGATCTGGCGTTACTCTGTCCGGGAATGGTTACCCCGAAGAGTAAAAAGATTGAGAGGTTCATCTGGGGGTTGACACAGCCAACAAAAGGAAATGTCTTGGCTGCAAAGCCAGACACATATGACAGCGCTAAATGTCTTGCAAAAATCTTGATCGATCACGAAGACAACTTTGATGAGGAGGCTACTACCCCTAAGCCAGTCACCAGTGGAGGCGGAAACAAAAAGAAACCTTGGAACAAGCGGAAGGCCCAGAGTACGCAAGGGTCTTCTAAGAAACAGCAAACAGTAGCAGTCCATGCTGCTACTGCCCCTGTCGTTGTTTCAGCTGTCGGTTCCACAGCCCAAACTCCCGCCAGTGGATACACTGGTACCCTTCCTTGGTGTAGTAAGTGCAACTACCACCACTGCATTCCTGGTCCCTGTCGCGAAAGGATCTGCGACAACTATGGCAATAAAGGCCACCTTGCTCGAACCTGCAGAAAACCAGCCAAATCAACGAACCAATCATCCGGAGCGGGAATCAGTCCGGCCTGCTACAATTGTGGCGAAGCAGGGCACTTCAAAAGGAATTGCCCCAAAGCAGCTACAACCACTGATCCCTCTGTCGCCGCAGGTATACTTCTCTTTGATAATCCTTATACCTGCAACTCTTTTCAATTCTAGTACAAAAAGGGAAACCTGTTATCTATCTATTCGAACATTTTTCTAAACTCAATCCTTCGTACGAAATCGAAATGTGTACCGTCGAGATGACTAACCAGTGAGATAGAGAACACTAACTTCGTACCTATAGATTAAATCCTCAGTCCGGAGGATTATTCTGTTCCATTCGATTTTAAAGGGGGAAACTTTCCACGAAAATACTTTGATGCTATGTTTAACATGAAATGACCGAGTCTCATTCATGTTTTTATCCTCGGTTTCGAAAGGGTCGCTCGTCTAGATCTTTTCCTCGACCCGGTTCTCGTGATCTTCGGCATCAAACCTTCGTATCATTTCATGCCTTAGAACTCAAAAGTTTTTCCGATATGAATTACCACGCATCCCTCGTTTCTGTGATCATTGAGAAATGGGAAGTTAGCAACTCTTTCCTCTAAATGTCCTTCCCGAAGGATTCCCGGGAATTTCTTTCGAATGTCTAGTTTAGTTCCACATTAGACCTTTCGAGATCTTTGTAGAAATCGATTCTGCAACCTTTAGATTTCGGATGCCCTTAGAGCTTGATAACATCTATCCAGTCCATCACATCTCGAATCCTTAGAAGCACCTACTCGACGAAACCCTAGTGATTCCTTTGAGGAAACCGAAGTCGTCCAGGGTTGGAACTTCCATGAGAGAACAGATTGATATCGTAAATTGAGAGAGAGTCAAAGTACGAAACAAAGACACGTCTCGATGATGAGAATTCGCTAGAACGCCCAATAGAAACCTGATTCCACTTGAGAAAGTGAAGATCCGAGGCAACAAATCCATTCGTGTCTCATTCCAAATTCATGATCTGTACCTTATTCTTTGAATTTCGGGACGAAATTCCCTCTAACGGGGGGATAATGTAACAACCCGAAGTTGTTCATCGCCGAAAACCCATTCTACCCGTATAACTCGCCGTATGTCGAAACGTTCCGATGTCGTTTTTGGGTTTAGTTAATTAAATTTATGGGTTTATTTTAATCCAATGAGTGTCCAAACCATTTAGGAACTCATGAATCTAGCCCAAAAATATTTATTTCATAATTTTTAGAAACGTCCCCGCCGGGTGACGGAAATTTAATCGGGTACGACCTAAAGCCTCGTTTAAGGCCGGTATCGGGTAGAATTCCACCGTGTCCAAGTTTTGGGAACTATATAAACGTGTTTAAACATTCATTTGAAGCTTTTTCTTCCTCTCTCTACTCTCTCTCTAACCTCTCTCCAAAAATCCAAGTTTAAGGGTCCAAATCATCAATTTTAGGCTCCAAATCTTTGAGGTACCTTCCCTAACTTGATATGTAACCTTCCTAGCCTTCAAATTCGAGTTCAAATCATAGAAAAGGACCACATTGCCAAGGAACAGCCCTAGGCCGTGAACTCATATAAAATGGGTTTTGGAGCACAAAAACCCTTCCTAAACACAATTGGACCTTAGATATGGCTAGATGGCTTTATGGAATGGACTTAGAATGCCTTAAACTATAATTTGGAGACTTGAATAGGAGTTTACAGCCAAGGATGGTGTTTAGGCCGTAAACTCATAAATATAGGGTTTTTTAAGCCCTTAAACCCTTCCTAAACCTCAACAAGACATAGATATGACTTCTAGAATAATTGCTTTAGCCTTGAAACACTTTAAACATAATTTTTGGGGGACTTATGCGAGTTTACGGCCAAGGCATGTGCTTGGGCCGTAAACTCCTTAAAGCATGGTATAAATTCAATTTCAAAGTGTTAGAAAGCCATCCAACACCACCAAAAGCCTTGGAATAAATCATAGGACCAACCAAAAATAGTTTAAGGACCTTAAACACATTATTTGAGGGGTTTATATGAGTTTACGGCTAAGGCTTGTGCTTGGGCCGTAAACTCCTTGATTCATGGTGTTAGAATGCCAACTAAACACCCCTAAAGCCTTTAGATGAATTTTAGAAGTCCTTTCAAACAAGTTTTTGGCCTTGAGACACAAGAAATCACTCTATAAGAGAGTTTACGGCCATGAGTGGGGTCTCATGGGCTGTAAACTCCAAAAACCCCTCAAAAGTCCCATAAAAACTCATGTAAGGCCTTGGAATAATTTTAGCAATCACATGTGATTTGTTTGGAACCAATAACACACTTATTCATGGAGATTTGAGAGTTTACGGCCATGAGTCCTATGCTAGGCCGTAAACTCCCTTATGTATGTCATTTTGGTGTTTAAAAATAATTCCAAGTCCTTAAACCAAGCCTAGAAATTATTCCCTAAGTGTTTGAAGCCATTTTGTGCCATAACTCACCCCACCATGAGTTTACAGCCGTAAACTCATGGGGAGGGGGTCATCATGGCCGTAAACTCCCTAAGGAGTATTCCTTTGAAGTCCCAATTCAATATCCTAACTATATGTGTCCCTAAATGTCACCCGGGTCCCTCCAAACACTTGTATCGGAGTGTTTTCGCGACTAGAAGCAACTGTCCCTATCAAATAATCAATCTAAGTCCTAATTAGATACAAATGTGTATCTTTACATTATACTTAGGAACCTCGTGTGTTTGCAAGCCCCGGATTAACACTTAGCATCCAAATCGTCACATTTCTCGTCCGGTGAGTTCATACCCCTACGCCTTTTTCCGTGATTTTCAATGTTTTCAGGGGGGGAATACAAGCAAACTATAACTGTTTTCGAATTATAACATTGACGTGTTTCAAATAATATCTGGCAAACTTATAAACTCTTTTACTCCTTATGTATTATGCTGAGCATAAGGAATGATTTATCAATTACAACTAAATGGATTTTAGTTAAGAAAATAACCAAACTAATCAAATTATTATGGGAATAATTTGGGGTTCTATATTTCTCTTTATATCATGTACTGATATCTGTATAAAGTTATTAGATAAACTATGTCTGATTCAGTTTATCTCCGTATCATTTGAATGTATTTCCAGATAGTTTATTGTATGTATCTATTTTCACTGTATCATGTTTCATAATCTTTGTATGTTTGATATCGTATGAGAACCCTGTGAATAATTTAGTACTAGTTTGTGAGATAGTCACTACCCTTTATGGATGATCAGTAAATCCTCCCCGGAAGTGTAACCAGAGTCTCCTGGAGGGAGAGCGAGGAATTTGTGAATAGATCTATTCGGGACTGACAATCCCACACCTTAACTGCTAGCTACAGTTAGGCGGGCACGCCTGGGGTGACAAATTCTGGATATCGTCCGACGTCTGACTAACGTCAAGGAGGTCTCATTGTCGTATCAGCATGGGTACCCGACTCACAATATGTATTAATATAAACTTATTCACAGCTGGGATTTTGTTTAGAATCTATATCTTGTTCGGGATGATAATCCCATGGTCTTGTATCTATATCTCGTTCGGGATGGTAATCCCATGGTTTTAAATCTATATCTTGTACGGGATGGTAATCCCATGGTTTTGAATCTATATCTTGTACGGGATGGTAATCCCATGATTTTATCTAACTATCTTATATCAAATTCGGGATAGTGATCCCATGGTCTTATCAAATAATCTCATATCTGATTCGGGATAGTAATCCCATGGTTTTCAATCTATATTTTCTAGTATATCAAACTATCTTGTAACTAGTTCGGGATGTTATTCCCAAGGTTTTCAAAATACTTCCTATGATTTTCAATATATAGTTTTGTGTATTAAACTATACTCCGTGTTATTCAATCAATCTTGCATTTAGGAAAATATGGGATTTTCCTGGGGTTAACTTATAACGCATAACTAAACTGTAATGAAAGATAACGAAACTATTTAACATAAGAAAATATGAGATTTTCTTGGATAACAAACTTTTTCGGAAAACTAAAGGAAACCGATACATTTTCATAAAACAAAAACCGCTTATGAACTCACCAGCTTTATGCTGATTTTCAAACTGCTTGTATTCTCAGGTCCAAGTTAGACAGGTACCCAGTGATATCTTTTGATGAAGACGGAGTGCGTAAAAGACTCGTCTCATTTTGTTCATATGATATATGTATAACTCTTGTACAATTTACTTTTGAACCAAAGGTAAACTTTCAAATATATGTAATGTAATGGTTGTTTACTGTGATTACTATGTACATTGGATTTGATACTCAACTTGGAGTCAACCCCGGAAACGTTTCCGCCTTTGGTTTTCGGGGTGTGACATGTGAATCTACTTCTAATGCTTCTAGGAACTCAGAGATGGCCTCCTCTTCATTATGTATGGCCATTACGTGAGATTGGGTCTTCTTTTCTGGATTTTTCGGGGACATCTTCTCATGAACCAAAGTGGTTAGTTGACCAAGTTGCACTTCAAGATTACTGATGGAGGCTTGTTGATTTTTTATCAAAGCTTGTTGTTCTATCATCAATGCGTGATGATTCTTTCTCAAAGTTCTTTGTTTATCAATAGAGGAATCAGCAGCCTCGTGTCTCTTTTCTAAAGCTTCCATAAACTTAACTAACATGGTCTCTAGATCAGGTTTCTTCTCAGTTGGTAGCTGCTCCTTTTGGTAGAAGCCTCGGCCTATCTGCCTATACTTCTCTTCTTTTTTGCTTCTTATATTCTTCATATGGCAGCCACTCTTTCTTTGGTTTCCTCCATTCTTCATCGTACTTGTCCCCACTCGAGTAGTACAGTTGAGCTTTTCTATTCCCAAACTCATCTAAATTGCAGTCCTTGGTCAAGTGTGGACCATTACACCACTCGCAACCAACTCTTATAGCATGAATTGATTGGTCCATTTGGGTTAGCCTCCGGTCCATATTATTTAGCATAGCCATCATAGCTACTATTTCTTCAGTTTGTGCACCTCCACTGCCTTTGATTCCATCTTGCCTAGGGTTGTGGTACTCACGAGAGTGCTTTGTGAATTTTTCAATCAGCTCCTTGACCTCTCTTGGATTTTTCTTTGGCAAAGGTCCTTGAGAATGAAGGAGTTGTCTTGTCATAACATTGACCCCATCATAGAAGATCAACATCTCTTGTTGAACATTAAAATCATGCTGAGGGCAATTTCTGATCAAGCCTTTTTACCGCTCCCATGCTTCGTATAATGACTCCCCTGGCTGTTGTTCAAAGATGGCTATTGCCTTCTTGAGTTTAGCTATCTTGGATGGTGGGCAAACTTGGTCAAGAAATTGCTCACGCATTTGAGCCCAAGTGGTGATCGTACCCGGTGGAAGTGATTTTAACCATTCGTTAGCAGCTCCCTTAAGAGTAATGGGAAGCATTCTGAGCAAGACGGTGTTTCTATTGACATTTGGGACATTGAAGTAGTCCGCAATGTCATTGACTTCATCAGGATGCTTAAAAGCATCCTCATGATCCTTCCCATAAAATGGGATATCCTTCAATGTAGTCAAGATGTGCCCCTTCAGCTCGAATGTGGCCGTGGCAGGTATTGCAGGTTGGACTAAACCGGGACCCACATCTTCTCGGATCCGCTTCTTGTAAGCTCCCATGAACATCTCCTCAATGTTTGCCATCTCGTCCCTTGGCTCGTTCTCGGGTTTGCTTGTATGTTCTTCGAATTCAGGCTCGGTATCATATTCGGATTCGGTTTGGACGGGTATTTGATCCAAGTGTTCAAGCTTGCTCTTGTTCTTTGAGGATGAACTTGACTCCCCCGTTTTCTTCTCGATTTCTTTGAGAACACTGATTTTAATTTTTGTAAGGGCGTCTTCTTCTTGTAAATTGCAGACTCGGGATCTTCAAGAGGTATCACCAAAGGTGTGTTAGAGCCTTTGGTCATGAACTTCTGCAAACTAAACAACAAGGATAAAAAAACGTAAAACCGTACTAAGAAAAATAAACTAAAAACTAAAAAAGAACTAAAAATCACAGTTGTCACGTCGTGAATCTATATACTCACGTCGTGAGTTCTGTAAAAAAAATAATCAAAGCTTCCTAGAAATGAAAAAACTAAGTGAATTAAAAAAAAAACTGAAAACAGAGAATAAAAACTAATGCTAAAAAAAACTTTTGCTGGAAAATTAACTTTTTGCAGGTTTTACCCCACAAAAATGATCGATTAACCTAAAGCAAATTAATAATAAACTAAGTCGTTCCCCGGCAACGGCGTCAAAAACTTGATGTGCACGGAAGTACCCACTAATTTTAATATTTATAACCTAAAAAACTTAGACTAACTATGCACTTATAGACAGTGTACCTAGTCAGATTACAGTATAACTAAGGTAAGTCGGAAGTCGATCACAGGGAACGGTGTTATCAATTACTTTATTTACTACTAAGTTAATCTAATTATTAACAAGCTAAAAGGAATTTTTTTTATCTAATTTTGCAAGTTTAGATGAACTTAATTCTTTAACAAAAACTTAATCAATAAACAAAACACTTTTGTTAGTTTGAATCCACTTTCACTCAATGGTTATACATTAACTATAACTATTACTGTTGGTGACCAATTAAGAAAGTATTAGTAATTTAGTTCTAAATCTACTAATTATTAATCAATTAATGTAATTCTATTTATGTTCATAGAATAGTTAATAGAGAATCAATTATTAAATAAAATTGGAGCCATGAAGATTGATTAATCAAAACATAATTACAGTCATAATATGAGTTCTCTAACACAGCTTAATTTAATTATTCAATTACTAATCTAAGATTGGTTTGATCTTAGCTCCAATAAACTAGTGTTCACTATATTATTAGGTATTCAAGTTCATGCAGATTTGTGTTCACTAACTACACAGAACAAGAATTCAAAGCAATCAAATAACTAATTCAAGCATGCTAGGTAAAATCAATCAACACAAGCAAATCACCAACAATTAAAGTTAAATCTAATTCCTTAAAACCATGAGTTCCAACTTCATCTAGCTAACAGAAGCAGCTAGATTTAGCTGGACATATTAACAGCTAAACAAACGAATACTATAATCCAAAACATGTTAAACCGTACCAAACTATGAATCAATTTATGTACTTCTACTTCCTTAGTGTTGAAACCAGCTTTCAGATCGTCTTCTCCTCTGAATTTCGTCTCCAGGGACCCCTCTCAGCCACCACCAGTCTCCTCAAGTCGTAGGGTTCAAGGATATATATAGTTTTTAATTTCTCATGACTCACCTCGTGAATTCTCAAAATTCACCTTGTGAGCCCGTAGTATTCGTATTCAACACGGATTCCTGATCCGCGATGGTTATCTCTTAAAAGCCATACTCACCTCGTGAGTTTTTTAATATCCACGTTGTGAACACGCTTTTTCCTGATTTTCTTGTCCTTCAAGTCTTCAACCTCAAAAGTTCCATTCTTTAACGCTTTTAGTCCCTTTTCTTCAAAATGTCTTCTTTTTTGCTGCAAAATATAATTTAACCTTATAAGTACTATTATTCTATGCAAATAACGAATATATATATATATATATATATATATATATATATATATATATATATATATAACAATGTACTTAAATATTGTCTAAAAATATGTATAAATATGACAATATAAATACTCTTGTGAGGAGATAAATAGGTAAATACTCTTGTGGACTAGATAAATAGTTAAATACCTTCTTTAAACATTCGATATCTTGTTCAAGACTTGTATAAAAATCTCTTAAAATATTAAAATGTTTTGATTCTATCTTTGATCGTTATAGTAGATAATCTTCAAATTCATCGTATCCGAACATGTTTCAATGATAATTGACTAGATTTTAAACTTGATTTGTTTTTTTTTTTACTAAAATTAGTCCCTTCGAATTTAGTAGTCGTAAATCATGGGATTTGAAATTTATACAAGTCTAATACCCCATCTTTTTATACATTTTTAAAATCATAAGAATTTGACATTTTGTGAAATTACGTTTCAATATTTATAAGTTTTGGTCCCAATAAAACATTTTGGAAATTAAATTCACAAATAGGTTACAATTTAAAAGTGTTTGTTTACAGGTATGAATCTTCAATTCTGCTCTTATTCAAAGAAAAAAAAAACGTTTGTGTTCACTGTTTTCCATTTTTCCCTCTTCTTTCCATCAGCACACGACGACCTTACCTCCCTCAACCCTCCACCTGCATATCTACCCTCTCCGGCCTCGCACAACGTCATCGCCTCCCTCGCACATCGCCGCCTCCCTATCTCTAACCATCGTTGTTACCACTATCTTGACGCCGACATTGACATAATCTTTGTCTCTCTCATCTTGTCAGACATCACAAACAACCCCCTACTCCCACTTCCTCGCCGATCTGCAAACGCCACCAACCCTGCCTTCGATCTGCAACCTCCGTTCAAGTTTTGAATTTGAACTTTTATTTTCGATTTTTTTGTGTGGAATTTGATATGTTTGGATTAGGATTGTGGAGCACACAGACAAATTTGGATGCGGATTTTGGTGTGGTTATATATTGTATCACATATCAATTATATATTAACCCTAAATGAAAAGGAGAACCTGATGGTTTGTTTTGGATTTTTTTTATGGAATTTGCTATGCTTACGGATTTTTGTTGAATTTTCTTTTTCAAGTGATCGAGTTGATTTTCCATTGAGTTCATGAGAATCAAAGTATAAAGTGTTTGTAGAATGTTGTTTTAGCCTTTCGAGAGAAACAAACTCAAATAGTTACATAAGAGATTCTTGAAACATGATAAGAGAGAACAAGCATATGGTTTTGCCATTTTGAATTATTTCAATTCGAACCATATTTCTAATGTGATGAAATGGAAGCCTTTAGGCCTCTAAGTTGTTGAATCAACAGCTATCGAGTGTTTGACGTAAATCAAAACAATCCAATTCCAGTATAAAATATGTGTGAAAGAATCTTACCAATACATTTGGTGCATTTTTCATAGCATTCTAAAATTATCAGGTATGAATTGAAAAGAAACCCACATGGTCACTTAGGCTACTACGAAGGAGAAGCATGAGGAACGAGGGAGGAGGGTACCGATGGAGGCTGGTGTTGATGTCACTGGAACGAGGGGAAAGCGAGTGTCAATGTTTTCGTGAAGGGTATTGTACTTGTCATGATGTGTGAATTAAAGAAATAACAATGTATTTTTTTATTGATTTCTGTATTATAACATCAATCTTTAACCTCTTCCAGCGATTGTATGATGTTTATATATTCTTTTTGATTATTGAAGGCATAGATCCAGTTTTTATAAATATAAACATTGAATCCAGTAAAAAATAATACAAATGGTAAAATGATCATTTTTATAATTCAGCAAATAAATTCAAAGGTTCCAACAAAACAACATTTTAAAAATTCAAACTCTTTTAGAAATTTAGACCTCTTAAAAATTTAAATTTTAGAAATTCAGATTCTGCCACACAACCCCTAAGTATGCCTTTGACTACAAACATTTATATATAAAGTCTTCTAGATTCCAAAAGTCTATGTCGGTGACCAAAGTCACTACTACCTCTTCTCGGTACCTAGAGTATGTGTCATTAAAATAAGAACACATAAGACAAAAACTTCTCATGAAATACATAGGTTTTGATAGAAATAAATATACATAATTTGTTTGCAACATTTTCCAAAACCATTAATTTAACACAAGTCATTTGTACTTTAATACCAAAAGTGTAAAACTTTAATAAAAAAAGTTTTATAACCTTATAAATAATACAAAATCATATTAAAAAAACATCAATGTACTCACAGTACCGTTGTAATCAAACTATGCTAAAACATAAATATAGTTTTTACACAAAACCAAAATTTTTTAATTTTAAAAACTAATACATTTGCCATAATTATTTTAGTATGATATCGACACAATCATGTCGAGTCCTTTCATTTAGCCACCCATGAAGTTCCTAAACAGTTTAGGCATCAACAAGTAGGCAATGCTTAGTAAGCACACATGTTTATACATGCAAACATATAATAGCACATACCATGTATATAACCGCACAAGGAGGTTTTGTTAATATACAACCTTGGCCCCTCTTGAGTATAAGGCATTACATTATACTCCACCTTGATCTCTTTCAAGTACAATGCACTTATGTAGGATTGTTAGGGTAAACAACAGGTAATGTGTAACATCTAGTTTCATGATGTTTCTTATTTCGAGATTGGGGACCATAATTCGATCATGTAAAGGCTCAGGGAGGGGTAGGGGGGAGGGTTTCAGGGTAATAGATTTTATACCCTATTGGATGTTGGTAATGTTGGTTAAGTGATTAAATCTCTCGAATTGTGCTTTGAAGCAAAATGGAAATGGGAAAAGTAATATTTCGGGCTTCTTGCACGGATTATGGTTTTATTTCGACATGTATTAAGTCAAAAGTAATTAGATAGGGTTGTGGGGCTTGTCAATACCTTAGCATGCATATAAAGATCGCCGAAAATGGTGAAGTGTCTAGTTAGTGATTTGGTCTAGGCTTACATTGTAATAAGTTCTTTTGAGTATTTATCAGGTTTTGGTAGGGTGTTTGTGTGTTTACGGCCTAGTAGTGAGTTTACGGTCGTAAGCCTGTTTACGGCAGTAAACCCAGTGTCCGGCCCAAGTCCACTATATATAGGGGTTGTTTAGGTCATTAATGGTTGTTGATGCCACAAGAGTTGTAACACCAGTCAAAATAGGTCAATAACAATCACATGTGATTATGGCAATCATGTAATGTGACTTTGTTAAACTAGTAAAGTGACAAACTTTCTATGTAATTCATGATAAAGTATGAACTTTCATACATAATTTATGATACAACTCAAAGTATATGTCCACACGATTCCAAAAATATAGAGAACGTCTAAATCTGACTTCGCGTGAAGAAGTTATGATAAACCCAAACTCTATAAGTGTATATAATAAGAGGAATTTAAAATAGATTTAGAATTAGCTATTGGAATCTAAAATAAAGTTGTAGTACTCGAAATAACCTATGCATGGATATAAAGAACGTCAAAAACGGAGTTCGTATGCAAAAGTTATGGCCTTCCGAAGATGTCGCTGTCAGAAAACCCTGATTTGAGTGAACTCACGAGGTAAGCATAACAACTCACGACGTGAATAGTCAAACCGCCATATTTTGGATCTAGAAGGTGTGACGAGGCTACAGGGGGATAAGATCCAAACTCACGACATGAAGAAGGCATTTTTCACGTCGTGAGGGCTCATTTTGCCACCTTCGGAAGCTAGAAGACGGATGGCAAGTCTACGAAGAGATAAGATCCAAACTCACGACGTGAACAATGAATTTTTCACTTCGTGAGGGCCAAAAATCTTACTATAAATAGCAAGATCGACCCCAGCCATTCTTACACCTGATCTCCTTTCTCCTCTCTCATTTGCTGAAGCCCTCTTGCATCCCGAGCCCCGACGACCTCTTACGCTAACCGTTTCTGCTTAGAATACATAAAATCATGCTACTAAGGTGAGTTTCATGGCTCCACTTTCTAATATTTCGGGGGAAAACGTATGCTAAATATTATATATACATTATTATTATGTCTATATGATAGTATATTAGTATCAACGTAGATAGTTATAATAACCGGGATATACTTATTTCGTATATGAAATTATACAACTATCGTAAAGTTGTTAGTATGTTATTGTTATAGTAGTATACTAATGTAGATCTTCAGTTATACTTAGGATTCTATATATATTATGTGTGCGATATAGTTCCAGAGTTATACTCAGAAGTTCTATATGTTAATCGATAAATATGTTGTTATTGTTGGTTTTATGTCAAGATAAAACCATGAATGTTATATATTGTTGTTATTGGTTTTATGTCAAGATAAAACCATGTATGTTATATGTTGTTGTTATTGGTTTTATGTCAAGATAAAACTGGATATGTTATATGTTGTTATTGTTAGTTTATGTTAACATAAAACTTAGTAGTGCTATTGATAGTTTTATGTGAAGATAAAACTAGGAACGTTATATGTTGTTATTATTGGTTTTAGGTCAATATAAAACCTGGTTTTACTTCAAGATATAGCTGTTATACTGCCTAAATGTTATGAAGTTAGGAGTAATGTTTAAAAGTATAGTCTAGTGACTTAGGGTTTTAGACATGAAAATGATTTTGTTGTTAGAGTTATAGGAAGCCGTCAAAGTCTACATAAGCTACCTCATACATCAACTAAGATTGGGGATCTTAGTGGAAGTCCTCTGACCTGTAACTGTTAATCCCGTGTGAGCGAGGATGTCGTGTATGAATAAGATACGGGTTGACGACCCCACTTCTGGTTGATTACAACCCAAGACAAGCGAGTGATGATTCGTTCCTTTTATTTTTATTCCAGCGTCGATGAAGAGTGCGGTGTTTGTTTCTAATGGTAAATCATGAGTGTATTGTTTCTCATGGTAAATCATGAGTGTATTCTTTTGTCAGAGGTTTTGTTGTCAAGCAGCGGTTACGAACTCATGGTAGCAAATTGTTAGAAGCATTATACTTTGTCGTTATACCAGTATTAATGTTAAGTATAAGTTTCCCCCTACTTATACCCTAGGTACTACTTGTATATTAAGTAGATAATTATACTTAGCACACATACTCGTATAGAATTGAAATAGATTTATACGTAGTGGTTTTACTCGTATAGAACTGAAATAAGATTTATACATAGCAACTTTCGTTTGTATGGAATTACAAACACTTATATTCATAGTATATGAGACTTATAGGTATATATTTATTTGGTAAGTAAACTTTTATACCTAGGATATATATAGTAAATGTTGGAGAGTCAAAATTATAATTACAAAACTATACTTTTGAAACTCGGAATATGTATTATTTTTATATGGAGTCAAAACCTGTGGACTCACCAACTTTATGTTGACGTATTTTTAAATGCATGTGTTTTCAGGAAGTTGATAACTATGATACGAGAAGTGACGTTACACTGCCCGGTGTTTCCGCCGACGGCCGGGGTGTGACAGATTGGTATCAGAGCTATTAACTATAGTGAATTAGTACTTTCTTAGGAAAGCACGACTATAGTTTAGCGCTTACTCTGTTAGGTTTAGGTATATCCCTTAGCCTAAAAATATAAACTATTATTAATTATAATACTAAAGGACTACTTACGGGAGTGGTGACAGGATTGACACGTTGCTTGGGTTGCTGGATTTCAGAACGGCTATATGCTAAAATGATCCTGCCTTTCGACTGTCCTGACTGGCCGGTGCCTTATCAGCTAGACCTGAAGTAATAAACAATAATTAATAGAGCATGAATACAACAAATAATAGATATAGAGCTATGTATGAACTCAGTCCCGCGATGAGAACACATGTATATAAACCAAAAATATAGAAAACCCAAACCCTCGATAAGAATTCAACGTAATGTTTTAGGTCAAAGCTCCTCAGTCGAGTTTTATTGTACATGGTCCGAACCACAACTAAACGTAGACTGATCTCCTATGTTTAACTATGGTTAGACCGATGCACAACTAAAATTGGATATGGTGTTTGATAGACTAAAACACATGAAGATTCTAGAAGATTGAAGATAGATCTCAGATCATGATACCATCAGCTCAGAGTACGAGAAGACGATGTTCCGAAAACAACATTTAGGACTCGGTATGGTCATTCAGTGTTCTTACATATGCCTTTGGATTGACTAACGATCCAACAATGTTCCAAGACCACATGAATAGTGTTTCCAAACCGTACTTGGATAAATTTGTGATAGTAGTTATCGATGATATATTGATATGTTCATAAACCTAGGAAGAACACAGTCAACACTTGAAAATAATATTGGAAGTAGTAACAAAAGTTGTATGCCAAATGTGAATTTTGGATTAGAGAAGTACAAATTTTTAAGCCATGTAGTTAGAAACAAAGGGATTCGTGTCCAACCCTCCAAGATTGAAGCAATTAAGAATTGGGAAGCACCAAAGACACCAACATAAGTGCGTCAATTCTTAGGACTTGTTGGCTATTAGAGTAGATTCATTGATAATTTCTCCAAAATAGCCAAGCCACTTACAACACTAAACCAGAAGGATATGAAGCTCAACTGGGAAGATAAACAAGAAGCAGCTTTTCAGAAACTGAAGAAAATGTTGTGTAGTGCACCAATCCTATCCCTTCCAGAGGGGACAGAAGATTTCATCGTATACTGCGACGCATCAAATCAAGGATTGGGATGTGTGTTGATACAAAGAGGAAAGGTTATTGCCTACGCATCACGACAACTTAAGGTGCATGAGAATAATTACACTACCCATGATCTTGAATTAGGAGCTGTAATTTTTGCACTAAAAATATGGAAACATTACTTATACAGTACTAAGTGTACTATTTTTTTTACCAACCACAAGAGTCACCAACACATCTTCGACCAAAAAGACCTTAATATGAGACAACGAATATGGGTCGAATTGTTGAATAACTACAAATGTGAGATTCGTTATCATCCCAGAAAGGCAAACGTGGTAGCAGATGCCTTGAGCCGGAAAGAATATATTAAACCCCGTCAGGTACGAGCATTAACCATAACTATCCATTATAACTTTACCGCACATATTAGAGAAGCTCAACTTGAGGCTCTAAAAGAAGAAAACATCATGAACGAAGCTTTGCGAGGAATGGAAAAGCAACTTATACAAAAAGATGACGGAACACGACACTTTATGAACCGAATTTGGACGCCTAATTTCGGTGGAGTCAGGGACTTGGTCTTAGAAGAAGCCCACAAGTCTAGGTATTCCGTACATCTAGGCTCTGGCAAAATGCACTTAGATTTAAAAGTACATTATTGGTGGCCAAACATGAAGGCTGAAATTGCTACATATGTGAGCAAATGCTTGACTTGTTCTAGAGTAAAGGCAGAACATCAAAAGCCTTCAGGTTTACTTCAACAACCGGAAATAACTGAATGGAAATTGGAGCAGATATCAATGGACTTCATCACTAAGTTACCTAAAACTCCTAATGGGTTCGACACTATTTGGGTAATAGTCAATAGATTGACTAAGTCCGCCCATTTCTCACCAATTAAGGAGAACGACAAGATGGAGAAGTTGACTAGAGTTTATCTTAAGGAAATTGTCAGATTGCATGGAGTTCCAAATTCTATTATTTCTGACCGAGATAGTAGATTCACTTCACGATTTTGGCAATCTCTACAAAAATCCTTAGGAACACGTCTAGATATGAGTACAGCTTACCATCCACAAACTGATGGTCAGAGTGAGAGAACCATTCAGACTTTAGAAGATATGCTCTGAGACTGTGTTATTGACTTCGTAAATACATGGGATACTCATTTACCATTAATTGAGTTCTCCTACAACAATAGTCATCACACCAGCATCAAGGCTGCATCGTTTGAGGCTCTTTATGGACAAAAATGTCGTTCCCCAATATGTTGGGTAGATGTTGGAGATACACAGATGGCCAGAGAACATACAGGCAATACCTTACGTACTAGACCAGAAATAATCCACAAGACAACTGAAAAGATCGTGCAAATTAAGGATCGATTAAAGGTTGCATGTGATCGTCAAAAGAGCTATGTTGACATAATACGTAACCCTTTAGAATTCCAAGTTCGAGATGGAGTAATGTTGAAGGTCTCTCCTTGGAAGTGCATGATTTGATTCGGGAAACGAGCCAAACTAAACCCGCGATATATAGAACCTGTTGAAATTCCAGAAAGAATTAGTTTTGTCGCATATCAACTTAAGTTACATCAAGTGCTAAGAAATATCTACAATATTTTACCCAACTAATTAATTGTTCCCAATCCACAAGATAAATTTCTGGACAAAATTATCCTAACGGGGGGAGAATGTAACACCAGTCAAAATAGGCCAATAACAATCACATGTGATTATGGCAATCATGTAATGTGACTTTGTTAAACTAGTAAACTGACAAAATTTCTATGTAATTCATGATAAAGAATTAACTTTCATACATAATTTATGATACAACTCAAAGTATACGTCCACACGATTCCAAAAATATAGAGAACGTCTAAATTCGACTTCGCCTGAAGAAGTTATGATAAACCCTAACACTATAAATCTCTATAATAAGAGGAATTTAAAATAGACTTAGAATTAGCTATTGGAATCTAAAATAAAGTTGTAGTACTCGGAATTACCTATGCGTGGATATAAAGAACTTCAAAAACGGAGTTCGTATGCAAAAGTTATGGCTATCCGAAAATGTCGCTGTCAGAAAACCCTAATTTGACGGAACTTACGAGGTGAGCATAAAAACTCACGACGTGAGTAGTCAAACCGCCATATTTCGGATCTAGAAGGTGTGACGAGGCTACGGGGGGATAAGATCCAAACTCACGACGTGAACAAGGCATTTTTCACGTCGTGAGGGCTCATTTTGCCACCTTCGGAAGCTAGAAGACGGATGGCAAGTCTACGAAGAGATAAGATCCAAACTCACGACGTGAACAATGACTTCTTCACATTTTGAGGGCCAAAAATCTACTATAAATAGCAAGATCGACCCCAGCCATTCTTACACCTGATCTCCTTTCTCCTCTCTCATTTGCTGAAGCCCTCTTGCATCCCGAGCCCCGACGACCTCTTACGCTGACCGTTTCTGCTTAGAATACATAAAATCACGCTACTAAGGTGAGTTTCATGGCCCCACTTTCTAATATTTCGGGGGAAAACGTATGCTAAATATTATATATACATTATTATTATGTCTATATGATGGTATATTAGTATCAACGTAGATAGTTATAATAACCGGGATATACTTATTTCGTATATGAAATTATACAACTATCATAAAGTTGTTAGTATGTTATTGTTATAGTAGTATACTAATGTAGATCTTGAGTTATACTTAGGATTCTATATATATTATGTGTCCGATATAGTTCCAGAGTTATACTCAGAAGTTCTATATGTTAATTGATAAATATGTTGTTATTGTTGGTTTTATGTCAAGATAAAACCATGTATGTTATATATTGTTGTCATTGGCTTTATGTCAAGATAAAACCATGTATGTTATATGTTGTTATTATTGGTTAAGATAAAACCATGTATGTTATATGTTGTTGTTATTGGTTTTATGTCAAGATAAAACTGGATATGTTATATGTTGTTATTGTTAGTTTATGTTAAGATAAAACTTAGTATTGCTATTGATAGTTTTATGTCAAGATAAAACTAGGAATGTTATATGTTGTTATTATTGGCTTTAGGTCAATATAAAACCTGGTTTTACTTCAAGATATAGTTGTTATACTGCCTAAATGTTATGAAGTTAGGAGTAATGTTTAAAAGTATAGTCTAGTGACTTAGGGTTTTAGACATGAAAATGCTTTTGTTGTTAGAGCTATAGGAAGCCGTCAAAGTTTACATGAGCTACCTCATTCATCAACTAAGATTGGGGATCTTAGTGGAAGTCCTCTGACCTGTAACCATTAATCCCATGTGAGCGAGGAACTCGTGTATGAATAAGAGACAGGTTGACGATCCCACTCGTGGTTGATTACAACCCAAGACAAGCGAGTGTCGATTCGTTCCTTTTATTTTTATTTCGGCGTCGATGAAGCGCGCGGTGTTTGTTTCTCATGGTAAATCATGAGTGTATTGTTTTGTCAGAGGTTTTGTTGTCAAGCAGCGGTTACGGACTCATGGTAGCAAATTGTTAAAAGCATTATACTTTGTCTTTATACAAGTATTAATGTTAAGTATAAGTTTCCCCTACTTATACCCTAGGTACTACTTGTATATTAAGTAGATAATTATACCTAGCACACATACTCGTATAGAATTGAAATAGATTTATACATAGTGGTTTTACTCGTATAGAACTGAAATAAGATTTATACGTAGCAACTTCCATTTGTATGGAATTACAAACACTTATATTCATAGTATATGAGACTTATAGGTATATACTTATTTGGTAAGTAAACTTTTATACCTAGGATATATATATATATATATATATATATATATATATATATATATATATATATATATATATATATATATATATATATATAGTAAACGTTGGAGAGTCAAAATTATACTTTCAAAACTAGACTTTTGAAACTCGGAATATGTATTATTTTTATATGGAGTCAAAACCTAAGGACTCACCAACTTTATGCTGACATATTTTTAAATGTATGTGTTTTCAGGAAGTTGGTAACTATGATACGAGAAATGACGTTACACTGCCCGGTGTTTCCGCCGACGGCCGGGGTGTGACAAGAGTTCACAGTTATACAGAGCAAGTTGTACCAAACGTTTTATGCAATATAAGCGTGTGCAAGCTTGTTTCAATTCTTTTTCTACCTTGTTTCTTGTTATATTTGATTGTGTGATTGCTTGATCATTGGTAAAGATCCGTTTTCAGGACCTTACAATTGATATCAGAGCTTGTATTGTATTAGTCAATTTTGTCAGATCTGGAGCTTATTTGATCTTATTTTTGAAAGATTTTTGTGTTATTGGAAATATCTCTGAAAATTAGGCGGGATGGGGGAGGGGTGTTTGTTCTTCGTGTTTTTCATAAAAACGGGTTTTTGATCGAGTTTTGGAGCAAAAAAGGGTGAAAAACGCTGTTTTCACGTAATCTGCGAGGAGTTTACGGTCGAAAACAGTTTACGGTCGCCGGAGTTTGCGGCTGGCGGTTTACTGCGGCGTTTGTGGCCGGAGTTTGCGGTCACTGGAGTTTACGATCGGCGGTGTGCGGCTCGGAGTTTGCGGCCTCAGCTCAGCAGACGGCTTGGTGGATTCACGGCTCGGTGACTGGCTAAGCATCAGTCTTCGCATCGTTCAATAAAAAAGGAACAGACTTTTGGAGGTGCCGGGGATCGAACCCGGGACCTCTGGTTTATCAACACAGCGCCTTACCAATTAAGTTACCAAGGAACTTGTTACAATCCTTCCGATTTTTATTCAAAACCACTCCCTGTCGCATCCAGTTTCGAAATTTTGTCACTTTTAACCCCAAAATTAAATTTCCTTTATTTTTAAATTCCTTTTTCATCTAAAAAAATAAATAATAATAATAATAATAATTAAATAAATAAATAAAAAATAATAATAATAATAATAATAATAATAATAATAATAATAATAATCATAATAATAAAATAAATAGTTTTTAATTTTTGACTTTTGTCTTCAAAAATCGACTTTGACTTTCTTGTTTAACTTTTAAATTTTCAAATTTGGCTTTTCGGTTTGAATTTTTCAAGTTTGACTTTGAAGGTTGACTTATGAGGTTTATAGTCAAAGGGCATTTTTAAATTTGACTATTAATTTGGCTTTTAGTTGTGCTTTTAATGGTTTTTGAGGTCTACGAGGGAATTGAAGACATGAAAGAGAGTCGTCAGGAGATGTTAAGACAAAACTTCAACATGTTCAATTATATCCCTGGAGAAACCTTGGAAGCTCAGTTACAACGATTTACTACACTTACTACTAAGATGAATATAGCTAGTAAATTCACTTCCGAAATCGTGGGATACGAACGTGGATGTCATCAAGAAGACAAAAGATCTTAATCATCTTAGTCTTGCTGCTGTAACTGAAGAACTTGACGCTTTGAAGTGTGGAAAAACAATGAGTTCCACAAACATCACAGTCAATGAAGTTTCATGCTCTCAATCATGTGAAGCTACGATCAAACTTCTTCGTGAACAAAATGATTTATTATAGCAACAAATGTGAAAATTATGATTATGTTAAGAGACAACTTGCTGACTTAACTGCTGAGCTTGATACATTAAAAGGCAAATTTGAAACTGCAGATTTTGATTTCAGAAAATTTGATGTGTCAAGCGAAGTAGTTTCGAACATGATAGATCATTTTTTGCAATTTAAAAATAACTAGCAAAAGGGTTTAGGGTATGATAGTGTTCCTCCACCTTTCAATCATAACTACACATCAATCCCTATGACACAGGAAGAAATTGACAGGGAGACACATCTTTAATATGGCAAACCATCCGGATTTGTGTCAGGAGGTATTTAGGTTGAAGATTCTAATGTTTCTACTTTATGTGCTGGTAAAGTAGCAGAAGATGAGAACTAGGAGAACACTACTGAACAAACCAACATCTCCTTGAGCTCTGAATCTGTTGCTTCGAACTCAGCTTCTTCTGATCAACCTGTTGTTGAGAAATACAAGCCACCAATTCCAGTGAAACAGAGTGATTGTTGTAACTGTGCATGTGGGAACAAGAAACGAGGCAAGGATACGTCACTAGGGGTAGGAAGAAACAACTTCACAGTGAAGAAAACGACATGTTTTCACTGTGAAACACCTGGACACATTGCCTGAAACTTTCCAAATCGCACATACGTTCCCTACTATGCACAAGGGTGGCAGAACACGCCAAGAGGGAGATACTCCAACAGAAACCCCTCAAGGTTACGTTCAGATAATGGTGACTGGAATGTGCAGAAGGCCAAGAATCAAACCCACAAGGCCAAGAATCTAAATCCCAAGGGCAAGAAGAAAATGTCAGCCAAGAAGCCCAATCCAAGAGATGCTCCAGTAAAACAAAGACCAGTTAGGTCAAAGTCATCTTAATGACCGACATCGAGTTCAAAAGCAACTACTGAGCCACCCATCGGATTGAAAAAGAAATGGGTTAAACCTAACTACTAATGGGTTCCCAAGGCTCAATCTCCCAAATCAACTAATGACTCTAATATTTCTTCATCTTCTGTTTGTGATAAACAGGATATGTTATGGGAGAGAGTACCATACAATGATGACAAAGGTCGACCTAGTTTCAAAATGGATTGGGTTCCAAAGACCAACTAATCTCGCTCTATGTCGGAGCAACTATGGAGGCATATCATCAGACTTCGGTTTGTTGGTAGTGGTTGTTCCAGGAACATGATAAGAGGCATCTCTCAATTGTCCAACACTCGGAAATTTGTTTGAGAGTATGTGTCCTTTGTGGGAAAGGAAGAATGGAAGGGATCAAATGAGGTTAGTGCTTAATGACATGAAGAATTTCTGAATCTGTTATGAGATTATGCGTACTGTTCTCATACCTTCTGGATGCAAATTCAATCGGTGAATTATGGTTTGCATTTTTTTCTATATACTCCTGAATTTATCTTACTCTGATTCATTTTAAAGAAAAATTTTCATTTTCTTAATACTTTTTCGTTAGTAGTTATTATTGGGAAGTGATATCAAGAATGTGATAACGGGCAGTCTAAAACACGTGTAAAGGACTGAATTTGAATTGTCTAGACTCTGTGTTCAATGTGCTGGTAGACACGAAGGATTTGACAATGTGGATTTAGTTAGTATTGTTTGGACTGACCATACAATGCTCGGGTAGATTAAGCAGAGAGATAAACATAGGAACCTACGGGATACACTAAATTAATACGCATCTAGAACAGTGGTTCAACTTTTCCTTGATGTACGGACTTATGTCTTTAATTCTGGTTCTGATAGGGAGATTAGGGGTTCTGATAAAGTAGGTATGTAGGAAATTATTTTCTTGCTTTCTATCTGTCAGTCATATGTTGTCTCCTCTGCGTGATCAGAAGATCCAACCTGGATTGCAACATATGCAACTCTATTTCTACACACCTTCTTATCTATGAAACTATTTCTATATGTTAGCCATATGTTGTCCCCTCTGCGTGATCGGAAGATCCGACCTGGGACATAATATATGCATCATTCTACCTCTCAATCCCATTATCCTAGTTAGCCATATGTTGTCCCCTATGCGTGATTGAAATATATCCGACCTGGGACACAACATATGCATCTATCTCTAAATCTGACTTCCTCCTTAATAATTGTTTACTCACCTAAAGTAAGGAGTCCTTAGGAAGTTCTTGATAACCAGGGTATATCGGGAAGTGGGGAACACATTCTAGTGCAACTATAATTGAGCCATTTAGAGGTTATCTGTAGATCTCGTTGCTTAATTTAAGTGGACAACAATACCTGTGGTCGTCGTCAGCTAAATGGTATATTTGGAAATGTTTTTCTATATCCTTCGTGTTTAAGTGGACCACAATACTGACAATTGACCAGATCTATTCATGAAGGTGAAGGTACTGATAAACAAGTTCAGGCTGTCTCACAACTTTGATCCCAAATATTTTTTTTTGTTAAATTTGTTCATTGTTTTCCTTTGTGCACAATTTTTTGGGGAGTATTAAAAAAATCAGAAAATTAAAAATAAAAAAAAATAGTGTTATTTTTGTTTTATTTTTTTCAGAAAATATGAAAAACCCAAGAATATTGTGTGCTAAAATTTTCTTTTAGTTTTGTTTTGTCTTGAAAAGTGAATTTAGATGATACTCATGGAGACTGTATCAAGATTTTCCGATCCAAGGCTTCATCCGTGATCATCGAAGAATTCTCATTCGAAGGAGCAAGAAATGAAGATTATTCTTTCGACATTCAATCTTTCAACCCCAGAAGCAAGGTGAAGCTGAAATTGAAGATTATGTGACGGATTGCATTGAAGCCTCCTCAATCAATCTGCTGCTATCTTGAAACTGCTAAAGTTATACAGAAGATTAGTTATCTTTGTTATTCTCTCTGAAGATTCTCAAGCTGAAAGCCCCATCTTTCAAAAATCTTTTCAAGAAGCCTCCTCACCCAATGCGCGTTCAAAATCAAATTTTGAAGACAATGCCAACTGCTCAAGATGAATTCATTCATTGAAGATTCATATATTCATCTTGATGTTGTGAAGAAATCGAAGATAAATGCTGAAGCCAATCTCTAACTGAATATTAACAAGAAAAGCCAGCTACTTTTTAGGGGGAGCTTGTTGGGTCATTTAGAAAAGAAAGTTATAAACCAAGGGGGAGATTGTTGGGTCAAAAATATGGTTTATACATTACTTTTCTAGGAAATTGTATTTTTCTGTAATGTTTATGAGTTTACGGACAGGATTACGGCCAGATGGTCTATTTACGGCCGTAAACAGGTTTACGACAGTAAACCCATTGGGCCCTTATTCCCCAAGTATATATATATATATATATATATATATATATATATATATATATATATATATATAGGTGTTAGGTGGTTGAGGAGGGATTGATGAACAGAAGAGAATAGAGGAGCTTATGTGTGTGTATTCTAAGGTGTTCTATAGAGAGAAGAACAAGTGTGTGTTAGTGTGTGTGAATCTTGTATCCGGATCTTCATTCATATCAATACATACAAAATTCATCATCTTCTTCTTCTCATTCTCTTCTATTTGATCAGACATCATCCATTTGATTGGGATTCCGCACCATCAAACAGATCTGATTGATACACAAGCAGATTGGGGACTTACAACTGGTATTAGAGCAAAACTAGTGTCAAAGCATCTTGCAATCGAGTTTTTGGCCGTATTCCTAACTGTTTGAGGTTGGAATCGGTATTTTACTGCTAAAGGGAATCCAATCTAATCCAAAAATGTATTTTCGTGAACTTCTGGGAGCTTACTGCCAAGAGATTATGACTGCAAACTCTGTTTACAACCGCAAACTTAAGAGCATTTTTGGACCGTAAACACTGTTCTTGGACTGTAAACCAAGCATATTCAATAACCTTAATCTAAGCCTCAAAATCCGTAAGCTCTCGACCGTAAACTGAGTTTACGACCGTAAACATCCAGACCGTAGACTCTCGACCGTAAATTGAGTTTACGACCATAAACCATACTCTGACCGTAAACTCAAGTGTTGACCAGAAACTCAATTTTGATAAGTTCAGCTTTAAATTTTTGCTTTAAAATTTTAATAATCAATGGATTCTCGAAGCCAAACACATCATCATGAGTTGGATTATGTCATGGGCACCACTACACGCATTCCAAGACTGTTGTTTGCAGATGGTTTTCCTGAGTGGAAATACTGTATTGAAAAATATATTAAAATGAAGGACTTCAAGATTTGCAAAAGCATCATTAAAGGTCTTGTCCGAATCACCACTGCTGTTGCAGGACAAGTTACTAATAAAGCTGTTGAGAATTACACAGATGAAGATTTTGAGAAAGTTGAGGAGCAGGAACGGGCTTTGGCCACCCTGACCATGGCCTTGTCTCAGGATATAGCTCAAGGTTTTAGAGAGTACACTTCAGCTAAGGCTTTGTGGGAAGCCCTAATTGAGGTATATGAAGGGAATGAAGACATGAAGGAGAGTCGCCAGGACATGCTACGCCAGAAATTCAACATGTTCAATTACATTCCTGGTGAAACCCTGGAGGATTGAAAGACCCCAAATTTCGTATTTCTGAAAGGCCCAAACTTTCATACTTCACAATATTATTACTCCAAAACATGCTACTTGCATATTCCTAAAAGCAATATTTTACATTGATAAGGAGGTTACAAACTACTGGATACAAACCGACTATTACAAAGTGTTATATATATTACATAACTACCCAGGATAATGTAATTTATACAAATATAGGCTGAAGTACAAAAGTATTATTACAAACTATTCTAAATATTTCAACAATATATGATTATACTGGTTACTTAGCACCTGCAATTGTTAAACATTGATAGGGTAAGTGGTGACGCTTAGTTAGTTCAATAATAGATACAATATAATGTTATGTCATATATATACTTCAATATGGCAGAAGCAAAGAGAAACAAGGAGCAATAAAGGCATATGCGAATCATGTGTTAAGATTTCCATATCAGTCAATGACTTGATTCAAAGTTATACAATCAATGAGACATAACAATTTCCATACTTGAGATACATCAATAAAGCTTCGGCCCAAATGGCACAGAAGACATAAGATTTCTGATTAACATCTTGGTAGATTTCAGACTTATAGCCCTGTCTAATTATTTGTTAATGCCATAGAATAGAAGTTATTCTCTTACGGAGACATGCTCTACATGGCCAGAGGATACGTACCAGTACCAATGTGAATCTAAGTCCTTTCACTGATCACATGGTCAAAGGTATTACTTTTGCTATAAAAATAGCGAATAAAATAACTCGGAATAATAACACTGAAACCCACATAGCACATATAAAACATAACATACAATTGTTCCTATATATTAAACTCACCTTGAATTAACCGGGGGTCAAAATAGTAATTTGGGCAGCACTTCGGCTTTAAATATGACTTTCTATGTTGAAAACCGGGAGCTTAATTGAAAACCGGGTACTGCGAAGGTAAGGCTTCAAAACCGAAAAGATAAATTTTTCGGGCTTTACGGGCACTTCGGGACGTATTCCGGGCTTTAAAAACGATACCGGGGCTTCGGGGGATATGGAAATAGTCAAAATATTGAAAAAGGGGTCAAAATTGCCCATTTTCTAAAATTACCCGGGAAGGCTCGCAGCCTTCCTTTTATAGGGCCGAGGTTCGGAGGGTGCGCTGGCAGAAGGAACACATGGAATCAGGAGGCAAAGGCAGATGGCGCAGTAGCGAGGCTCAGATGTAGCAGCTGGCTCGGCTCGGACGTGGCTTCGTATGCGAAGGGCAAGTGGCAGCCATATGCGAGGCATCTTAGGAGGCATCTTGGAGGTCGCCTAGGACGTCAAAAGGCGCGCCGGATGCCCAATGGACCTCAGCTTCAGACCAATCAGCGACGGACACGGGGGAGGGATCGGGTTAGCTTCCCATGCGAGGTGACGTGGCTGTGTGCTGACCATGCGAAAATTTCTGATATTATCGACTTATTTCTCGGTTTTTGAGCCAAAATCTTCTAAAATCCATAACTTTCGCATACGGGGCTCCGCTTTTGACGTTATTTATATGCACGCGTTGGTAAAATTACGCTCTACAACTTTTGTTTAGACTTCGTCAGCTAATTTTGAATTTAATTTTTATATTATTATTTTTAACAGACCGGGACAGGAAAATCCGTTAAAAAATCATAACTTCTTCATCCGACATCCGTTTTCGTCAGACATTTTACCATTGTACTAACAATGACGAGACCTTCAATTCTCGTTTAGGTTGTGTCGGCTAAAAATCACTCGATCTAAAATTCGAGGTTTTAGCTGTCTACTGCTAAGCTGAAACTTCGAAAAATCATAACTTCCTCATACGAAGTCAGATTTTGGCATTCTTTTTATCGAACTTCTCGGTTTACCGAATACTACGACTTTAATTTAGATTACTAAGGCTAAAAATTAGTTTATCAAAAACTCATATTTTAGGTCATTTGGCGCCGTGTCGATTTTGTCGCGGATCTTCGATGGGTCATAACTTCTTTGTTATAACTTAGATTTCGACGAGGTTTTCGCCTACAAGTTTCTAATGAGATTATTTACAACTTTCAATAATAAAATTTTACTTATTTCAAACTTTATTTTTTTCGCTAAATTTCACTATTTGACTTTTAATTTGAATCTCATAAGATTTCTAATATTTTCTGAGTGATTCTAAACATAGTTTTACTTCATTTCTAGTAAAAAGTATTTGTTAGAACTCAACACTCAATTTCACATAGTATTTCACAATTTTATTCATTACAAAACATGATTTCAAAACATGTATGTTACACACAGGTACATCGATTCACAACTCTCACCACTGAGATTAATATTGCTAGAATCTTCTTGACCAAGTCTAAAATAAACAAGAAGCTACTGAATGCTCTTCCAAAGTCACGGGACATGAATGTAGCTATTATCAAGAAGACAAAGGATATGAATCGTATCACTCTCGCTGAAACAATGGCGATCATCAAGGATTGAGATATTGATTATAAACAGCGAGAGAGTAACCATACGAATTCATATTCAACTGCAAATCTTGGGATTTCCTCCAATAACGCTCTTTCATCTCTCACCTTTCCCTCTCCAAGTCAAACTTTTGCTGCTCAACAAGCTCAAACTCAACCAACAACTTCATTTCCTGCTACACCATCCATGCCTTTCTCTTAGAACCAATTGTCTGTTGCTCCACAAATTGCTCCTTCCTCAAATGTGGCTTCTTCCTAAAATTCCAAGGAGAGTGATGAAAATATAGCTTTCGCCATAGGACTTGTTAACTGCTATCATGTTCTTGTAGCTGGAGATCTTCCACCACAACTGTCATTTTCTTATCTGGATCAGATCCATCTAGAAGCTGTGGAAGAAATGGATATTACATGGCAAATTGTCATGGCAGTGTTCAGGGCGAACCAGTTTGCTAAGAAGACAGGAAAGAATAATTGGGGGATGAGCGTTGAGAAAAAGGTAGGGTTCAACAAGGGGAAGTTGAGGTGCTTTAACTACCACGAGCCGGGTCATTTTGCTCGTGAGTGCCCTAAGCCAGATAGAAGGTTGAAAAACGAAAGGACGATGGTTGCGGTAGGAAACAACAAGGGAGGTGCTCAGGTCAATAATGAAACGGCTATGGTTGCTCAGTATTTTGACTGGGAGGACCAGATTCAAGCCTTAAATATATCAAGACCTGAAAATGCTCACCTGGCCCAAATTAATGATGAAGCTTCCGCGGAGACTGTTGCAGCTGAAGAAAAGATGATGGAGCTTCAGTTTGCGTTGACGGTATCTTCTAATTCTGAACCGAAGAAAAATGAGGTAAGTTTTCCTTCTTGTTCTCAAGCTTGTATTGGTTACGTTAAAATTCTTTGTGAGGAAATAAAATCATTACGTAGAGAAGTAGAGGACCTTAGATATGAGGGCTATCAACTTAGAAAAGAACAAAAACCCTTAAAGGCCCAATTAGTGACAAAAATAAAAGACTTTAGGAGACTTCAAGAAGACTACAGTAATAAATGTGAAAATTATGATTATATCAAGAGACAGAATGCTGACTTAATTGCTGAGCTTGACACATTAAAAACAAATTTGATACTGCAAACTTTGATTTTAAAAGATACGATGTATCAAGCGAGGTAGTTGCCAACATGATTGACCATTGCCTGCAGTTTAAACAAAACCAGAAAAAGGGTTTGGGAAACGATAAAGTGCCTCCTCCTTTCAATCACAATTATCAGTATCACCCTATCTCTGATGAGGAGATTGCCAATGAATCTTTCATGGTTTATGGCATGCCAACGGGTTTTGTTTCAGGAGGAGTTATTAATGTTGAAAATACTAATGTTTCTACTTCCCCTGCAGATCAATCCTTAAATTAGTCAAAGCACGAAGTTGAAGGATCCGTTTCTGATAATAAAACTGAGTCTGAAC
Organism: Lactuca serriola; assembly: GCF_051521515.1. NCBI lineage: Eukaryota > Viridiplantae > Streptophyta > Magnoliopsida > Asterales > Asteraceae > Lactuca > Lactuca serriola. The sequence continues at coordinate 182,668 of NC_136412.1, forward strand.
CTGAAGTTTTAGTTTTAAATAAAGACTTTATTTTTTCTGATGTTAAAAGTGACAATGTTTTTTGTGATTTTTCTGCACCTGCTGATACTGGTTTGAATTGTTTTGAAGTGTTTGATGAAATGTTTGATAATTCTAATGTTTGTAATGATACTAATAAAAAATCACCATTTCCACAAGTCACTCCATCTAATACACCCTCACTTATCCCACAACCTGGTTCTTGTTCATGTTCATGTGGGAAAAGTAAGGGTGTCGATATGGAAAAGGCAGTACAGGTTTTAATAATAACAAAAAGATTTGTTTTAATTGTGGTATTGGTGGTCATATAGCTAGGAATTGTCTAAATAGAATGTTTGTACATTATAAGTCACAAAGAGGAGAAAACAAATTTAGAGGAAGGTCTTTAACTAGAAAGTCCTCTAGAGCTCGTTCTCGGAATGATGATTTGAAAGATGATCGTAGTAGAAAAAGGGCAATTTTGCAAAATAATAAAAAGGTTTTTCATAAAAAAAAAAAGTCCCAAATAGTTTGCTAAAACCGAACACGGCTCCGCCAAGATTGGTTTCGTCAAGGAGCAGCCCTGGGTCTTCAACCACTTCTGGTACAAAACCCAAGTGCTCAATGCAAATTGATAAGAAACCTATTTCAAAACCATCGGCGACTATTAGGAAAACTAATTACCATTGGATGCCCAAAATAAAGTCCAATCCATCATCAACATCCTCTGAAAAGTTAGTAAATAATGATAAATCTAAAAAAGTGAAGGGTCAACCAGTGAAAGTGATGACCTGGGTTCCCAAATCTGATTGATCCCGCACATTTTGCAGGGACAATTGTAGAGGAATGTCGTCAGACCTTGGTTCTTCGACAGTGGCTGCTCCCGACATATGACAGGAGACATCTCCCAACTGAACAACATTCAATCTTTTAATGGGGGATATGTTTCCTTTGCGAGTGGAGAGGGTGGCAAGATCATTCAAAGAGGAACCGTTACAAATGGAGTGCTAAGTTTCGAGAATGTCAACTTTTCTCCCGAGTTAAAGCATAGTTTGTTGAGTGTGTCCCAGATATGAGACAATGGTTATTCTACACATTTCACTGACAAGGAATGTATGATTCTCAAGCCAGGCATTATTATCCCGGAAGAATGGATTCTTGTCAACTCTAAGAGGGATGGAAATGCTTACATTATTGATATGAATAGCAACCTTCCCGAACAAGTTACTTGCCTCTTTTCAATGGTCTCAGAAAAAAACGCAATGTTGTGGCATCGAAGACTCGGTCATGCTAACGCCGAAAACCTAAATCATCTTGCAAAGAATGAGATGGTCCGTGGTTTATCTGTCAAAGATTTTATAACTTTTGAGAAGTGTGTGTCATGTGCCCAGGGTAAACATCATAGAAAACCACACCTGCCAAAACAGGTTAACTCAATCAGTCAGGTGCTCCAATCATTACATATGGACTTGTTCGGTCCAATCAACGTCCTAAGCATCAACAGAAGTTTGTACTGTCTGGTTGTGATTGATCATTTCTCTCATTTTACATGGGTTTTCTTCTTATCCAACAAAGTTGGGGTTGCAGATCTGATAAAGAAGTTCATAGTGTTGATTAAGAACCAAACTAATAATCGGGTGAAGGTGCTTCGTACCGACAACGGAACAGAGTTCAGGAATTCTATTCTAGATCATTTTTGCATAGAAAAAGGGATTATGCATCAATACATCTCCGCTCACACACCTCAACAAAATGGTGTTGCTGAAATGAGAAATAGAACTTTAAAAGACGCTGCAAGGACGATGCTGTGTGACTCCAAGTTACTGGTTTTCTTTTGGGCCGAGGCGATTAACACTGCTTGCTACGTTCAGAATCGTGTGTTGATCAACAAAGCTCAAATGAAGACACCGTATGAGATTCTATATGGTCACAAGCCATCAGTCAGTCATTTCTATGTATTTGGCTGCCCTTGCACCCTTCTTCACCTAGATTCCAACCCAAAGTTTAATGCCACAACCGATGATTGTTACTTCGTAGGGTATGCTGCATGCACCACATATAGGGTCTACAATAAGAAGAAGAAGTAGATTGTGGAATCCTATGATGTGCGCTGGTTGGAGGAGAATGAAACGGATGCTCGAGTGGGTCCAGATTGGTTATTTGATTACACATCACCTTTCAAGTGTATAAATGTGTCTTCAGATAGTTCATCTGGGTCTTCCTCTGGTTCGAAGAATGTTTTTGAAGACGAAGACGAAGAAGTTGTCAATAGACCCCCAACGGTATCCTCTTCACCATTTGAGGGGGAGTCCTTTGCTTCACCTGAGGGGGAGAATGATACTCCTAATGTTGATGCTACACCTCTTACTCCTGTTGAAAGAGAGTTGATGTCTAGAGATGCTTCCGCTGTTGCTTCAACTTTTATGGAACTACTCTTTCCTGAAGACATTTCTAATGAGTTTGTAGCAGAGTCATCTAGTGTGGAACAATCAGCAAATGCTGGAAGTGTCAATATTCACAATCTTCCTGTCTCACTTAATGATATCAGCCAGGAGATACCCTCAAGAATTCAACGCAATCATCCGATCGAGAACATCATTGGTCAGCTGGGCGATGGAGTTAAAACCAGAAGTCAGAGTGGAGATGTCAATACCTGTCTCTATTCCTGCTTTATCTCTCAAATAGAGCCCAAGAATGTTGAAATGGCTCTGAATGAACCCAGCTGGGTAGATGTTATGCATGAAGAGCTAAATCAATTCGAAAAGCTCGGGGTTTGGAAATTATCTGAGTTACCAAAGGGCAAAAAGTCTCTTGACACACGCTAGTTCTATCGAAACAAGCCGGATGATTCCGGGGTTATAGTGCGAAATAAAGCAAGATTGGTGGTTCGCGGGTTTCGACAAGTCGAGGGTCTTGATTATACTGAGGTTTATGCTCCATTTGATTGCTTGGAGGCTATTTGTATCTTCCTTGCATATGCTTCCTACATGAACTTCACGGTTTATCAAATGGACATCAAGACAGCCTTCTTGTATGGCAAGGTGAAGGAAGAAATCTACGTTGATCAGCCCCCTGGGTTCGTTAACTCGAAGTTTGCTAATCATGTCTACAAGTTGGACAAGGTATTGTATGGGTTACATCAAGCTCCTTGAGCGTGGTATGCGACCCTTACAAAGCACTTGCACGAGCATGGATAATCTCGTGGAACTATCGATCAAACTTTATTCATCAAGCATGTTGGTAATGATCAGATTCTAGTCCAGATCTATGTTGATGACATTATCTTCGGGTCTAACAGTCCACAGCTATGCAAAGATTTTGAAGGCGTTATGATAAACAGGTTTGAGATGAGTTCGTTGGCTGCGATGAGCATGTTTCTGGGGCTTTAGGTCAAACAAAGTTCAACCGGAATTCTACTAAATCAAGCCAAGTATGTGGAGGATATTCTTGAGAAGTTCGGGTTTCAAGACGCTAAACCTACATCGACGCCGATGGCAGAAAGACCTCTACTGACTCCAGATACTGATGGAGAATCCGTAGATCAGACACACTAGGATCGGTGATGTATCTTCTTGAAAGCTGTCCAGACATCATGTTTGCAGTTTGTCAATGCGCACGTTATCAGGCTAATCCTAAATTTTCACATCTTATTTCTATCAAAAGAATTTTTCGGTATATCAAAGGCAGCCCAAAATTGGGTCTTTGGTATTCGAAAATTCCGAATTTGATTTATATGCTTTTGTTGACACTAATTATGGAGGCTGTGAGCTTGATAGGAAATCTACTTCAGGAGAGTGTCAATATCTTGGTGATAGGCTGGTGTCGTGGCAGTGCAAGAAGCAACACACCGCCTCAACTTCAACAGCTGAAGCGGAATACGTTGCTGCATCTGCTTGTTGCTCTCAAGTTATCTGGATCCAACATCAGCTGCTGGATTACGGTTTGAATTATCTAGAAACCCATATTGAATGTGATAATGAGGCTGCGATTCAAGTTGCTAAATATCCTGTCCAACATTCCAAAACCAAGCACATTGATATCAAAATTCATTTTTATCAGAGACTGTTATAAACGCTCACTCATCTAGCTGGAACAAGTTCCCGCTGCTAATAATGTGGCGGATCTGTTGACTAAGCCTTTTAACAAAGCTCGATTCGATGCGCTTGTGGGATTTTTGAAAATGATTCGTTTTGAGGATTATTTTTTTTATATTTTTACTTATTTTAATTTTTTATTTTCTTAATTCTTATCTTCTATTTTATTTTTGGTTAGATTAGTTGAAATTTGCGCATTCTAGTGATTTCATTCTCACCCATGCACAAATTTAGGGGGAGAAATAAACAAAAACCAAACAAAAAAATTGAAAATTTTCAAAAAAAATCCAAAAACAATAAAAAAAATCAGAAAATCAAAAATATGGTGATGATAGTCTTGCTTGTAAGTGATGTGTTGGGAAGTGATATTATCAAGTGATAACAATGTCACACCCCGAAAACCGAAGGCGGAAACATTTCCGAGGTTGACTCCACGTTGAGTATCAAATCCAATGCACATAGTAAGTAAAGTAAACAACCATTACATTACATATATAGAAGTTTACATTTGTTTCAAAAGTAAAGTTGTACAAGTGTGATACATAGTATATATAAACAAAAGTGAGACGAGCCTTCTGCGTGCTCCGTCTTCGCCAAAAGAAATCATCAGGTACCTGTCTAATGCGGACCTGAGAATACAAGCAGTTTGAAAATCAGCATAACGCCGGTGAGTTCATAAGCGGTTTGGTTTTCTGAAAATGTACGGTTTCCTTTCTGTTTCTGAAATTGATACACACCAAGAAAATCCCATATTTTCTTAAAAGTTGGTTGTTGAATCCCCAAAATGTAATGTGAAAGATGTACACTGAAAACATGTTTACCCTTGTGAAATGTAAAGTTTAGTTATCTGGTTTATTACACGTTACTGATTATGTACACATGTTCCCCAGGAAAATCCCATATTTTCCTAAATGTTGGTTACCAAATGTGAAAGATGTATACTGAAAACCTGGTCATCCTTGTGAAATGTATTAGTTTTAACACATATAGAAAACTAATATATACAAAGTAAATTGATTACGTTATCCATTATTACTGTTAAGTAAATCTCTGTTATCCTAATTGTGAGTTCCATAACCATACGATAGACTAGATATGGCAATAAGTAGTCCACATCACCTTATGACTTTCGTCACCCTTGAACCATTTCGGTTCGGCTGTAGCTAGCAGCCAGGTGCGGGGTAGTCAGCCCCGTATAGATCTATACACTCAAGTCACGCTCCCTATCTAAGAGATTCTGGTTACAGATGCGGTCCTCCACTCGCGTATCTCTGTGGAGTGTTCACCGAGGACGTGTCTCCAATTATATAGGAATAACAAATTTACTAGTAATAATACAATAATCATCCACTCGCGTATCTCTGTGGAGTGTTACCGAGGACAAAATAGTGTACTAAATTTTATGTTAAAGGTTCAATGTCATGCTTTTAACTGATATAATGTGAAAAACCATTTGTGAAAATATTAAATACAACATTTTATAACATGTTTCACAAATAATGTGTATAAGTGTTCTGCAAGTTGAAACGGTGTTTTGTTACGATCATCAGTATCAAAAGCATATGTAATATGAAACACAACACAAATAAAACAGTTTTGGAGTACAAGTATTCCTTGTACTTCGCTTGTATTCCCCCCCTGAAAATAGTGAAAAATAGTGAAAAAGGGTAGGGGTATGAACTCACCAGACGAGAAAACGCGACGATTTAAATGCTAAGCGTTGATTCGGGGCTTGATAACATGCGAGGTTCCTATGTAATATGAAATGGTATACAAATGTATCTAATTACACTTTAACCCACTAGTTAGATATGATAATACACTCCAATGAGCGAAAACACTTCAAAACAAGTGTTTGGAGTGACCCGGGTGACATCTATGGACGTGTGGGACTTGGGAAATGAGTTTACTCTTCAAGAGTAAACTCCTTAGGGAGTGTTCGGCCTTAAGACCATAACCACATGAGTTCACGGCCGTGAACTCATGGTTGGTAGGTTTTACGGTGTTGAATGTTCAAATAACACTTGGGAAATATTGGGATGAATTCATCTAAGGCTTAGGAATGAATTAAATAACCAATAACACCATCAAAGGAAGTTTACAGCCCTAAATATGGAGTTTACGGCCGTAAGCTCCTATACCTCTCTTGAATTGATGATTTAATTACCTTAGACCAATCACGTGTGATTCAAACAATTTTTACAAGCCTTAGGATGAATTTAGGGCACCTTTTGACTTGTTTTTATGAGTTTACGACCCTGGAACCTATCCTTGGGGGGTTATGGCCGTAAACTCTCAAATGAAGAGTTTTTATTATGTTTAAGGTCCGCAAATTGATTTTTGGTTGGTTCTAGGATTTATTCCAAGGCTAATGGTGTGTTTACATGGCTTCTAAACACTTGAAAATGAGTTTACTCTCCATGAATGATGAGTTTACGGCCCAAGCATGTTCTTGGGTTGTAAACTTATGTTTACTCCTCAAAAACCATGATTAAGGTGTTCTAAGTCCGAAATGGTAAGCCATAAAATCATATCTAAGTCCCCAGGTTGGTTTGGAGGGGTTTTAAGGCATAAAAACCCACTTTACTTGAGTTTACGGCCCAAGCATGCTCCAGGGCCATAAAATCATGAACATGGTCCTTTTTCAATGTTTAATCTCGTATTTGAAGGCCTAAGGGGTTAAACAACAAGTTAGGGAAGTTACCTCAAGGATTTGGAGCCTTAAATTGAAGTTTTAGACCTAGTTCTTTGGATTGAGGAGAGAGGTTAGAGAGAGAGAGAGAGAGTAGTGAGAGAGAGCAAAAGCTTCAAATGGGAGCTTAGATCACTTTAAATAGTGTTTAAGATTTGGACACGGTGGAATTCCACCCGATACCGACGTTAGACGTGGCTTTTGGTCGCCCTCGATCAAGTTGTCGTAACCCGATATGGTTGATTCTATAAATATTCCGATTACTAGAATGGGGTGTTAAAACGAGTTCTAAATGCGTTGGGACACCCATTAAGTCATAATAGCAATCTCAAATATACGACTTAATTTAATAATGAAATCGGAAACGAAATTGGAAACGACGAATGGATTAACAAAAAGGGTTACGAAAAGGATTACAAATGATGGTACGAACTTCGGGTTGTTACAAACAGGCAATCTAAATCTGCATAACGTACCAAAATTAAATTGTCTACGCTCTATGTTCGATGTGCTGGTGTGACATCCCCATTTTCATGGCCAGAAAAGACCGATTTTGTTTATGCTTTATAAAAATCAAAGTACCTGTTTTAATAAAAATGTTGTGGAATTTATTCCCAGTAAAACATGATAAATACGCTATCAAAGCATTTCCGAAGAAAAGTATTTTTATTCAATTTAAAACATTTGGGATGTCATTGTCAATACATAAACATAAGCATAAACAAAACTTACATTCATTATCACTAGTGATCTATATCTCCTTAATCTCTCAGTGTAATGTCACTTCATATCGACACCTGTGATATAAATAAACTGAGTGGGTCAGGTTGGGAAACCTGATGAGTACATAGGGTTTTCAACCCACAATAATAAAATTATTATGTTTAAACAATCAAACAATCAACCCAATTACCCATCCCCATTATCTTCTTTAGTCTTAAGGATCTACCCTAAAAATCAGCCATTCCTCGTTCATTCATTCCTAAGGATCATCCTAAGGAATCGGCACGAAGTCCATCATCGCCGAGGTTTAGGCACTAAGTCTGCATAGTCGCCAAAATTTATACAACATGCACTAAGTCTGCATAGTCGCCAGGATTTTGGCACCAAGTCTGCATTATCACCAGGGTTTAGGCATCAAGTCTGCATGATCGCCAGGGTTTAGAGTACACCGAGTGAACACATCGTTCACAACACTTACAGGTTGCGAGCCTGCTAGTGTTCCACTGGACTATCTAGAATAGTCTGTGGTTGTCATCCATACTCTGCTGAATGACGGGGCCATCGTTTGGGAAAAGGCTTCTAACATCGTTCACCTCTCACCCTCACCTCGTGGTCTATAACACCTCTCAACTCATCGTCCAACTTATATTCCATCTATTACATCTACCCATGTTTTGCCCCAACATTTTTGTAGATATAAAATACATATACAATTTAAATCCTTTAAAACGTGTATAAAATCGTTCCACTAGCATAGACAGCAAGTACTCAGATAATACGCACACATAACACATAATTTAGATAGAATACTTCATATCTATGTGTAAGATGAAAGGGACCATGCACTCTCTTGAAAAGGTGGTGATTCCAAACTCAGACAGCGCTTCGCTTCTTAAAAAAAAAATTCCTTCGACGAAACCTAGTATTATTACAAGTCGAGTTTAGTGTATTATTCGCCGAGACTAATTAATAGTCTAGCTATATTACTATTATATAAGCGTTAAATAACATTAAATATAACTCATAATAATAGCCCAAATAATTATTTTAAGGTCCTAACAATGTTTCTATAATTAAATAAAAGCTATATTAAATATAGTATAGTCGTAGGTCACTTACAGCGGGTTTTTATTAAAAATCGGGCTTCGCTGGAGCAGCGTTTCCGAGCTGAAAATCGACCGATCTAAAATTCAAATTTTCGGGCTATGCACTGCTATGCTAAATCTTAGAGAAATCATAACTTCCTCATACGAAGTCAGATTTGGGCGTTATTTTTATGGACTTTCGGTTTGACATTTTCTATGACTTTTGTTTAGATGGTTAAGGCTAAAAGTCGCTCTATCGTAAGTTCACTATTTACACTTCCCGGTGCCGTGCCGGTTCCGTCGCGAAACTTTGACGGGTCATAACTTCTTCGTTATAACTCGGATTTCGGCGCTCTTTATATGTACGGAAACCTTGTAGCATATAATACAACTCGGTTAAGATTATTTATTCTAAATAATCTTTTGCCGAAAAGTTGTTTTCGACCCCTATTATCTCTAAATTGACTAGCCCGGATCTACGGGCGTTATAGCTGGTAGGCACGAAAGATTCTAAATAGAATTGACTAGGAAGATTTGAACTTAAGGAATTCAATGACTTGACAAATCTTTAACTAGTTAGCTCCGTTTAGCCTAACAATACGACACTCGGATAGGTTGAGCAGGGAGATATACATCGGAATCTACTGATCACATTAAAAGAACCCGTATCTAGAACTGTGGATTTACTTTTCCTCGATGTGCGGATTCTGTCCTTAATTTCGGTATTGATGGGGTGATTGGGGAATTCCGATAAATTAGGTCTGTAGAAGGTTATTTTCTTTATTTCTGTCTGTTAGTCATACGTTGCCTCCTCTGCGTGATCGAGAGATCCGACCTGGACTGTAACATATGCAATTCTATCTCTCTGCATGTTCTCTCTATGTAATTCTTTCTATCTCTTAGCCATATACTGTCTCCTTTGCGTGACTTACAATCCAACCTGTCACACAGTATATGCATCATTATTTTTCTCAATCCCTCTAAAACTTCAGTTAGTCATATGTTTCATCCTCTGTGTGATTGGAAGAGATCCGACCTGGGTGTATAGCATACACATTCTAAATCTATCTTCTCTCTTAATAATTGTCTGCTCACCCGATGTAAGGAGTATTCTGGAAATCCTTTATTACTGGAGCATATCAGGAACCAGGAAACATGTTCTAGTACAATTAAAATTGGACACTTACAGATTGTTTGTATATCTCGCTGCTCAATTTAGGTGGACAACAATATCCCTGGTCGTCGTCAAATAAATGGTCACTAGGAAATTTTTTTAAGAATATAGAATCAAAAAGGTCTTGTCTTTATTAGCTTGTCCAAATGTTGTCACAATTTTTTGTGTTTAAGTGGACCACAATACCGACGATCGATCATACATGGACATGAAGGTAGAGGTACTGAAAAGTGGACTAAGGTTGTCTAACAACTTTGATCCCTATGGCACAAAATTATATTCAGTGTTTGTTCAGATAAGTTTAGTCTATTTTATTTTAATTTAAATTATTTTTTATTTTTTTATTTCATTTTAATTTTATTTTTTAATTATCAAAATTTTAAATTTTAAATTTTGGAAATTATTTTATTTTATTTTTATTTTTATTTTTATTTTTGACTATGTTAATTTTTTAATTTTAATTTAATTTTAATTTTTAAATCCTCAAAAGTTTTATTTTTGAAAGATATTTGAGATTTGGACTGTGCCTTACACTGTGTGGACAGCAGATAAAATTGACAAGGGTATAAAAAGGGGTTTACAGCCAAAAACTCATTTCACTCCTCATTTCTCTATTTCCGGCCGCAAACTCTCTCCACCCTCTCTCCTCTCGAAAAAAAATTCTTCTCTTTTTGCGAAATCATTCAGTCCATCTCGAACGTACTTCAAAAACGACCGTGGGAATGTGTTTCATTCATCAAATTGATGGATTTTGGGGCTATAATGGAACAAAAACATACTGTCGGCGTTTACGGGCCAAGCTTACGGCTAGGAGTTTATAGTCGTAAACTCCGTTTGCGGCCATGAGTTTACGGTCGTAAACCCAAAGTTGACCGTAAACTCCTTTTGGTAAAAATTATTTTGGGGCCCAAATTAAATTGATTAAATAAAGAACCATGAAACCTTAAATGTTTTAATATATTTGTTTTCTCACTTGGTTCGTTTTAGTGTAGATCAAATGTCAAACATAAATTTTGCAGACATGCACAACTTGGCCATTGTACTTGCAGATCCCCCAGTTGCACATGGAGAATTCAGGTCGATGGTTCATGGTCTGAGAGAATGTTGTCTGGCCTCTGCTATCACCATGAACACTGTGGTTTATCAGAACATCATAAGGGAATTCTGGCAAACTGCTAAGATTAAAAGAGATGACGATGGAGCAGTCACTGTGGATGAAATCGTTAAGGGATGCAAGGTTATAATCACTGAGCATCTCATCAGAGAAACGTTGCTGATTAATGATCAACCTAGTTTTCCTACTGAGATCGGGAATGAAGACGCCCAGAAGATTCTAAAGAATACGGGGTACGAAGGTGACTCTCCTCCTACTGTGAAGAAGGCTCTGCCACCTTATTGGAGATTCTAAGCTCATGTGTTTGTGAGCTGTATCTCTGGCAAAAGGTCTGTTGCGGATGAAATCTCATTTTGAAACACTGGAGCCATCGTTTCTCTTGCTGTAGGGATAGGCTTCATTTTTTCGAGATTTATCCTGGACGAGTTCGTGGTCAACATCAACGCTATAACCCAGGATACTTTCTTGATGTATCCCAGGTTCATTCAACTATTCATCAACAATCAATTTCCTGAGATGGTCAAGGAGGGAGATATCCTTGACATGAAGTCCTTAGGTCCTCACACTGTTGGGCTCATTAAGCAAAATCGCAAGGGAAAAGTCGTCTTCCAAGGACTGTATCCGCTTGTAAAGTTCGGAATATTTTCTGAGCCAAATGAGGCATCCGAGTCTCATGGATCCTCTGACAAAGTATCCTCTGAGCTTATTTCCTCAGAAAAAGTTATTTCAGAAGAGGATGTGATCACTGTGTCAGACCAAGAAAGAGAAGAGACAGTTGCTCCAAATGTCTCTGTAGCTGAGGAGCATGATCTGCAATCAGTCCAAGTCCAGAGTGACTATAATGAAGGGTCTTCTAAGAGTGTGACTGAGACTGATCTGTATGAAGACCTTGATCTTACGGGCTTTGATAAGGATGAAATTCCGACAAACTTTGGGAGCAATGAAGATTTTTTTTGTCAAATGTCAATCTTAACACGCTACTTGAGAATATCAATGATGTTGCTCATCCAACAACGAAGATAAGGGACTCTGATGACGTTATCGAGTCAACACCTATTACTACCGATCAAGTGGTTAATACGACAACTCCCATGGTGACTGTGTCACGGATTCCTCCCCTTGATGTTGTTTCACCTACCACTGAACAACTTCAGAGTGATGATGCAACAATCCAGACCTCACAACCTCCTTCAAAGAGAAGAAGACGTGATCCTAGACATGGACTTCTGGATTCTGATTTATCTCAAGGCCTACCAATTACACCAACAACTACTCTTGCCATTCTCTCATCAGAACCTTTTAGTGAAGGTCCTAGCACAACCTTTGAGGTTGGTGGCACTTCTGCTCAAGCAGGATTTTATCCTCCTAGGCCAGATCTTGATAATGCCTCTGTACGTCTAGCCATGCATCTAGCTCAGGAACAAAGCTCAATCCCTTCTCCCAGAGCTAAAGGAATTTCTTTTAGAGAAGGTCATTCAAGAGAAGATGATTTAGTCATTGATGAGTTTCAGAAGAGAGTAAATGCACTTGATCAAAAGAACATAGAGCTTAATATCCAAGTTAATGATCTTTTAAGCGAGAATGTAAAGCTGAAGATTCAAGTTTCTGATCTTGAAGAGGATAAAGCTTTAAAGAACAAGTAGATTTCTAACCTACAAGATCACTTTAATCTCCTCACTTCAAGTTACTTTGATTTGAAGAAAAAGTTAGAAGAGGAACTTGGTGGCAAATTCAAGACATCCGCTGATGAGTCAAGGATAAATTTGCACATCCAAGCTCACCCCATTGCGACATCTGCTCAAACATCACGTGTTGTTGATAGATTTGAATAAGTGCCAGCTCAAGCTCCAAGTGTTGTGGCCTTTAAACTTGCCAAATTGGCCAAATCTGCTGAGAAAGGTCAATACTTGTTTAAAAGGAGCACATATCAGAGCTCCTGCGGATCAGCCCACCATCACCTTTATAGATCTTTGAGAGAATCGCATTAAAAATGTTTATGGTGATAGGTTAGGGATCATCTCATGGGGATTTCACGACACCTTAACACATCTGGCTCGTGAGACGTAAGAGTGGGACCACTGAACTATATAAAGATGCTCATGATTTCAATTCCTGGACAAGAGTTGATCTTTCAAAGTTGTCAAAGGACCTTTTGCCAATCCCTATAAAAATCCCCAGGCTACAAAGTTCAAGCATTTCTTGGATGATCAAGTACTCAATGGTTTTCCTTCAATGAAGAATAAGAGTCAATTATTAAGTTATACCCAAGTGTAATTGATCCTAAAACCAATCAACCTCTTCGAACTGTGATGTGGCCAACTACCAATCAAGTGAAGCAGATTCCTATCCTTTAGGATCATCCAGATGGATCTATGCAAACCATGCAGTACTGAGTGTTTGATGAAACTACTGCATCTGCTGTCATTAAACTTAAGAAGGGATGCATCCGCTTGTACGACAAAAGAGACCTTCTTCAGTTTGGAAAGTGGGATATACATCAGTGGAGCCATCACCAGATTAAAGTTGCAGAAGACATCTTTGAGCCAGCGGCCAAAGCGTTTACAGCTATGGTTGTGGAGATCATTAACAAACAGATGTGGAATCGAGCAATGGGAAGTAAAATGTGTTGGTGGTCGACAAAGACTAAGCTCAAGCTAGCACCAAACCAAGGGGGAGATTGAAGGGTCTAGTTAGTGGTTTGGTCTAGGCTTACATTGTAATAAGTTCTTTTGAGTATTTCTCAGGTTTTGGTAGGTTGTTTGTGTGTTTACAGCCTAGTAGTGATTTTATGGCCATTAGCCTGTTTACGACCATAAACCCAGTGTCCGGCCCAAGTCCACTCTATATAGGGGTTTTTAGGTCATTAATGGTTGTTGATGCCACAAGAGTTCAAGTTCATAGAGAGAAAGTTGTACCATACGTTTTATGCAATATAAGCATGTGCAAGCTTGTTTCAATTCTGTTTCTACCTTGTTTCTTGTTCTATTTGATTGTGTGATTGCTTGATCATTGGTAAAGATCTGTTTTCAGGACCTTAGAAACAGATTTGAAACAAAGAAGTTATGACTGTCTGAAGATGGAGTGAAATTAGGTCAAAACCCACCGTCATGAGGTGCCAAGCTTGTAGTCATGAGGTGATTATTGTGCAACTCAAGCCCATGAATTTTGGTGTTTTGAATGTATTTAAAGGTAATGATTCATGTTTTAGGGTATTTTCTTAGCCTTCATCACATCAAGAACTATGTAGGAGCAACCTTAGTCCCCCTCCTCAAGATTTGAGTTCCTCCCCTCTCCTCCCTTCTCTTTTGGATGCTTTTGGTGGTATTTTGATGAAGCTTGATGATCAAGAAGGTTCTTTTGGTTGCAAGTAATGTTGTTTCAAGTTTCGAGCCATCAAAGTCACTCCATTTTTGGACTATTTTGAGTATAAAGTACATATCTTGCTCTTTACTTCTATAAATATCTTCATTTTTGTTTTGTCACCTTTTGTCAATTTTATAGGTAATCTTGGAGTTGAGTGTACTCCAATATTTTTTGATCAATTTGAAGTGCTTCTTGGACCTCATAGACTAGGAAAGTTATGATTTTTTACATCTCCTTTTAGCCATGCAAGTTAACTTGGTCCTTTAGGTCATTTTGGTGTATTAAAGTTTAAAGATGAAAGTTTGAAACATTATTATGGGTAAAGATGGAAACTTATCCATCTAAGCATCATGTTGATTTAAATATGAAGGTTGGAGACTTGGACTTAATGGATTAAGTTGAGAAAGATGCATTCTTGGTCCCTTTGAGACCTAAAGACTAGATCTTGGTTATTTGGACCATGCTAATGGATAAAGTTGGAAACTTTATTCATTATGAGCTATTAGGAACCATATCTGATGATATGACTTTTGGTCTTTAAGGATTAACCTCTTAATGAAGAAAACTCTTTCTGAATGAAACCATGATATGGACAAGGAAGACCCACGATGTGGTGGTGCACTGTAACACATGTAATTGGTCTGGGCATGACCATGACATGGTAGAGGAATTGCCACGAGTTGCTGAAACTTTGGTAGAATTGAGTATTTGACTATGGGTTGGTTTGGGTTTGGACATAGGAAGCTTGGGTTGGTTATATATTGGTGGGGTAACTGTTGACATTTTGTTGAGTAGTTCATGTGAGTTTTCATACTATACTTTGTAGGATGCTAGGTTGTCTGTGTGACTCTTTCACGTATGTGGGCTCAACCCATTATGTGGGTGGGGCCCATTACAAGGGCATGACCCGTTATGTGGGTGGGGGCCCAATAGTTGTATGGACGGGGCCTGATGTTATGTGTTGTTTGTGGTATCTTGGGGGAACTTTCTAACTTTCATGCGTAGAATTTATGTTTAAAATTGTTTCATGTTTTCTTATACTGAAGGAAGGGTGCAACGTGATTGTATCACATCAATTGGAGATTTACGCACTTAACAACTCTTATGTCGATACTCTGTTAAATGTTTTTGAATCAAATGGTTTTATTAGATCTTTGAAGTTTTTATTGGAACAAATGCTCTTATTTTTAAATGAAACTTTTGGCTAGAAATTTGGGACATTACAAGTTGGTATCAGATCCTTAGTTTGAGGGATTCAAACATATTTCTAAGTGTGTCTGAACTCGAATTGAAGATTTCTAAAATTATTTATAAGAAAATGATTTTCTAAAAAGGTTTTATAAAAAAATGGGGGTGTGGTGCATGCAATCATCTGGGCTCAAGTAAGTGATTCCTAAAATATCCATACATGTTGATGTGTTATATGTGTTATAGTATGATATGCATGCTAGAGTTTAGAAAAAGGATATGCTTAGGGTGCATGCTAGAATGCTTTCTTAGGAGAGATGCCTTTTTATGCATGACTTGTGAACTAGTAGAGATTAATGATAGTGAGTAGACTAAGGATCTTCATGAATTGTGTGTGAGGATTTCCTGATCTTTATGATACCTTATTGCCAGTCGGTTTTGTTGCTCGAATGTAGCTTGCTTTGTACTATGTGAGACCTATATTGATGTTAATTAACTATTAAGCAAATACGTTAGCTTGCATGTGATAGATGCCACTTTATGCATCTTTTAGGGTAGTTTTTATTAGCATTTAGATCATAATTTGTACATTTTTATGTCATTAGTTTAAATATTGTTCAACTCATGTCTTTTATCAAAATTCTCGTATTGCTAGCATTTTTGTGTCGTTTTTAGATAATTCGAGTGGAGCAATATTTTGGGAGCAACTGGATGCATATTTGGAGCCTAAATGGAGTTGGAATTGAAAAAGAATACTGAGTAATGACTTCGTATGCTTAAACTGAAGAATCATGTTAGAAACATACCGAAAACCCTAAAATATGATCGCATTTTTGGTATGTACGATAACATAAATGTGTCGAGGTTTTGCAAGGTCGAAAAAATATCATTTGAGAAGAAATTTTAAAAAATGAGATCATAGGCAGAAATATGCAATCGCATATATGATCACATTTTCTCTTCGAAGTTCGAAAAATGCCAGAAATAACATCGTATTTCATTAAACGACAATTCATGATATTTTGGTCAAATCTGTGATCGTATTTCCTATATCTAAGATCACATATTCTACTTTCTTTCTCCGGAAGATTCCTGCTTGCATATATATACAACACTCCTAATCAGATTCGAAGGTTAGATGGTTCCAAACGACGAAAAACCCATCTGAAGGCAATTTTTATAATTTTCAACACTTTCTAAAGATCTGAAGGCTGTGAATAATCTCCTACATTTAGTTTAGAAAATTTAATCAATTAATTGCTCTTTTTAATAAATTTAACTTGTTTTTAGCCATGTCTAGCTAAAACCCTAGTTTTCAGTTTTGTTGTAGACTGATGGACTCGCCGAGTCCACTGTCCACTGATGGACTCGCCGAGTCCAAGGCAAAAAGCATCCAACCCATCGAGTTTGTTCATGCACTCGACGAGTTGGACCCCTAGACAACATATATTCGACTATTTTGGCTGGAATTGGACTAGGAAAATTAACCTAAGCTGTTTTTGGACTTATAGACTTATTTTTGATGTGGTAATGTTCATACTAATCCAATTTCAAAGATAATTGTCAATAGATTCATGTTTTGTATTAGTTTCTGTGTTATGCTAATTACATGAAAAAGTTTGATTCCAATTATCTTGTTCATATGAGTTGCTTAGATTAATAGAAAAGGTTGATTGATTATGTGTTTTTGATCCATTTTAATCTTAGAATTGATTCTAAAATGTGTTTGTGTAACTTGTCCTCAAGTTACAAGAAAAGTCACATTAAAGTTTCATATAACTCATAAAATTTTGCAATGGTTACAAAATGAAGAGTCTTGTCCTCATTAAATGGTTTTATGACTCCATAACTTGTCCTCAAGTTATGGAGGTTCAAGAGTCACTTCATTAAATCATTAAAATGTGTAACCTTAATTAGTTCCATAAGTTACAAAGAAGAAGAGTTACATTCTTTAATAGTTTAAAGTCTTCCATAACTTGTCATCAAGTTATGGAACTTGAAGAGTTTTTTAATTAAAACTACATTAAACACAAAAGTTATGGAATTAATTAGTTTTTAATATTTCAAAACTTTCCCTCAAGTTTTGGAATTTGTAAATTTTTCACTTATGAATACTTTAATTCCAAGTTAAGCCCTTACAATTTTAAAAGTTAAAATTCAACCCTTATACTTTATAATATTATAAGTTAATAATATTTATGTATATGGATAAGAGTAAAGTCGTCTTACTATTAGTAGGCCTCATTCACGAAGCCGGTCTATAAGGGGTATAAGGTTACTGCCTATAAAATGGTAGTTTAATGGGTCTCCACTCTCACCCACTGCTTCCTTGACCGGTGGAGGGTCGTTAGCCGAACGGGTAGCACAAGGACTATAATTATCCTTTCATTAAAAGTATTAATGATAAATACTAAGTAAATAAACTGTTATTAATACCCAATCTTAGTTACTTAGGAAAATGTGAATTTGGTGCTAACACATGAAACTATACTTTGCACTTTGCTTAAGTCAGTTAGTGGAGTGTGTGTGGTTAACCGACACACTAGCTTGATTTAACAAGTTAGGCAAAGGGTAACTTAATGTTTATCATATTATCGAGGGAGTTTGTGTGGTTAACTGGCACATCGATTGAGGGGTAAATATTAAGGGTACCAAGTATATTTGCATGGTCATTCACACATTGTTTTGTGATCCTCGGCATCCCAGTTACAAAACCTGAAGGGAACACTTGAGATTGAAACATGCCATTGAAAAGTTCAAATGAATCTCAAAAGAATCTTGGTATATTTATGATTTATATTAATATATTATAAGTTCTAATATATTAATATGGAATCATATTATTTAATTAGTATTGGTCAAGAATTAATTAAGTGATCAACAGGAACCAATTAAATATTGACTCTTATATATATATATATATATATATATATATATATATATGTATATATATATATATATATATATATATATATATATATATATATATATATATATATATATATATATATGTAATGGGCCAAGTTTATTTAGGTTGGGCTAAGCTATCATGGATAGTCCACGAAGTTTTAACACATGGATCCTATGAAATGAAAGGTCAAGGGTATTAGGGTTTAAATGGATGTAACCCTAATCCTCCATATTATATAAAGAGTCCTTTGGCACAAGAAATGGCACTAGTGTAAAAGGACATAAGAGTAGGTTGATTTTAGTGTGCATACATATTCTCTCAAGTTCTTCCAAGGTGTTTTAGTGGTTTGTGATTCCACTTGAGGCTTCCATACTATTGGGGCTAAGATCTTAAAGCTTGAAGACATCAAGCTACATCAAAAGGTATGTCATCTTATTAGAACTTTGTAGTATAGGTGCTTCATAATATGCTAGTTAGGATGACTCCTTGGAATATTTAATATTTGCATGTATAATAGAGAAAACATAGATCCAAGGTTTATAGGGTTGCATGTACACCATAGGAGTGTTAGAATGCTCAAAACCCAACAGTGGTATTAGAGCCTAGGCTTGTTTTCTTGTTATACTTGCTTAAACTGCTTAAAAATCGAATTTTGGTGCTGTCTGCATAGCAGAATCGCCGAGTCCACTGATGGACTCGCCCAGTCCCAGGCAAAAAGCATCCAACCCGTCGAGTTTGTTCATGCACTCGACGAGTTGGACCCCCAGACAGCATATATTGGACTGTTTTGGCTAGAATTAGACTAGGAACATTACCCTAAGTTGTTTTTGGACTTATAAACTTATTTTTGATGTGGTAATGTTCATGCTAATCCAATTTCAAAGATAATTGTCAATAGATTCATGTTTTGTATTTGTTTTTGTGTTATGCTAATTACATGAAAAAGTTTGATTCCAATTATCGTGTTCATATGAGTTGCTTAGATTAATAGAAAAGGTTGATTGATTATGTGTCTTTGATCCATTTTAATCTTAGAATTGATTCTAAAATGTGTTTGTGTAACTTGTCCTCAAGTTACAAGAAAAGTCACATTAAAGTTTCATAAAACTCATAAAATTTTGCAATGGTTACAAAATGAAGAGTCTTGTCCTCATTAAATGGTTTTATGACTCCATAACTTGTCCTCAAGTTATGCAGGTTCAAGAGTCACTTCATTAAATCATTAAAATGTGTAAACTTAATTAGTTCCATAAGTTACAAAGAAGAAGAGTTACATTCTTTAATAGTTTAAAGTCTTCCATAACTTGTCATCAAGTTATGGAACTTGAAGAGTTTTTAATTAAAACTACTTTAAACACATAGGTTATGGAATTAATTAGATTTGCATATTTTCAAAACTTGCCCTCAAGTTTTGGAATTTGTAAAATTTTCACTTATGAATACTTTAATTCCAAGTTAAGCCCTTATAATTTTAAAAGTTAAAATTCAACCCTTATACTTTATAATATTATAAGTTAATAATATTTATATATATGGATAAGAGTAAAGTCCTCTTACCATTAGTAGGCCTCATTCACGAAGCCGGTCTATGAGGGGGTATAAGGTTACTACCTATAAAATGGCAGTTTAATGGGTCTCCACTCTCACCCACTGCTTCCTTGACCGGTGGAGGGTCGTTAGCCGAACGGGTAGCACAAGGACTATAATTATCCTTTCATTAAAAGTATTAATGATAAATACTAAGTAACTAAACTCTTATTAATACCAAATCTTAGTTACTTAGGAAAATGTGAATTTGGTGCTAACCCATGGAATTATACTTTGCACTTTGCTTAAGTCAATTAATGGAGCATGTGTGGTTAACCGACACACTAGCTTGATTTAATAAGGTAGGCAAAGGGTAACTTAATTTTTATAATATTATTGGTGGAGTGTGTGTGGTTAACAGGCATGTCGATTAAGGGGTAAATATTAAGGGTACCAAGTATATTTGCATGGTTATTCACACCTTGTTTTGTGATCCTCGGCATCCCAGTCACAAAACCTGAAGGGCACACTCGAGATTGAAACATGCCAATTAAAAGTTTAAATAAATCTCAAAAGAATCTAGGAGTCTCGAAACCCTAGTTTTAATCAATTCTTTTCTCTTTTTAATAATTTTAATTTGATTTTAGCCAAGTCTAGCTAAAACCCTAGTTTTCAGTTTTGTAGTAGACTAGTACTTTCCATGTGACCAGTTATTAGATTTGGTTTTCATTGTGTGCTACTATCTAGTTGTTTCCGTTTTAAACTTAATGTGCATTTGGTTTTTAATTCTTGTTAGTCTGTCACCTAGTTGAGGTTTAATCATTCTAGTTAATCAGTTAATAAAATCCGTAACTGGTAAAATGTAACAAGTACTAGAATGGTTTCATGTTAGGGATTTAACTCTGATATAAACTAAAACTTCATACCTTTACTGTAACGCCCTGTTGCGAATCGTTTTCTAATACGGGGTGGTAACCCGAAGACCGAGTATCGTCAGGCTTAGGGCCTTTGAGGGAAAGAGATTTAGACCCATTTGGGCGTGGGTAATAAAATTTTGATGACCCAGGAGTTCGGTTTGTGTTTTGGAGCCAAGTAGTATTTCGGTAAACTGTTAGTTCGGGATTTTATGGAAATTGGATTTTTCTTTCGGGAGGTTTTAAGGTTAGTATGAGTTGATAAAAGTGTAGATCTTCTTTTTACCTCTTCATGGATATAAGGATCATCGGAAATGAACTTATAATGAATAAGTTCTTGCCTTTAGAATTTTGGTGATTTTCGCGTTTAATCGAGTATGCAGGGCATACATATGTGTACACATGGCGTACTAGGGAGAATCCCAGTACGTTGGGCATACAATGTTGTACGTTGGGCATACCAAGTAGTGTGACCGTGTGTTCTGTAGGGAGCATGTTGGGCATACCAGAAGTACGATGGGCATACTCCAGTCAGACCCAAACCCTAATTTAGGGTATTGGACCCTATTTAATCTCCTTAACTCACCACCAAACCCTATTATCTTCAGCCTCCATCCATCTAAACCCTAGCCCCCATTTGAGTGATTTTTGAGCTTTTTGTGGAATTTCAAGCATTTTGGTGATCTTTGAAGAAGAATGATCTTCTTGGAAAAGTGTGGGGTTGCTTGGAGCTTTTGGATCCAAGCTTTGTGCGCCTTGATTTATCTTCTGGAGGTATAAAGTTTCTATCTTGATGAATCTAGGTGGTAGAACTAGTTTAAGGAGTAATTTGGGTTCTTTTTGGTCCTTAGATTTATCCTTGTGAGTATAAGCTACTCTATGAGCTTAGAATGATGGATCTTGGCCTTTGCGATGTCCCTTGTTCATAAAAATGTCATCTTGATGAGTTATTTGTTGGATTAATGTCTAAGTCCATAACTATATTTGGTATGTACTTGACCCGACTCGACATGGTCCATTTGGGTTGCACTTCACTGGTACAATTTATATGGATTGTCTTTTGAGAATAGTATATTTATGATTTATATTAATATATTATAAGTTCTAATATATTAATATGGAATCATATTATTTAATTAGTATTGGCCAAGAATTAATTAAGTGATCAATAGGAACCAATTAAATATTGACTCATATATATATATATATATATATATATATATATATATATATATATATATATATATATATATATATATATATATATATATATATATGGAATGGGCCAAGTTCATTTAGGTTGGAGTTTGAACACATGGAGTTTGAACACATGGATCCTATGAAATAAAAGGTCATGGGTATTAGGAGTTACATGGATGTAACCCTAATCATCCATGTTATATAAAGAGGCCTTTGGCACAAGAAATGGCACTAGTGTATAAGGACATAAGAGTGGGCCGATTTTAGTGTACATACATATTCTCTCAAGTTCTTCCAAGGTATTTAGGTGATTTGGGATTCCACTTGAGGCTTCCACACTATTGGGGCTAAGATCTTAAAGCTTGAATACATCAAGCTACATCAAAAGGTATGTCATTTAACTAGAACTTTGTAGTATAGGTGCTTCATAATATGCTGGTTAGGATGAAACCTTGGAATATTTAATATTTGCATGTATAATAGAGAAAACATAGATCCAAGGTTTATAGGGTTGCATGTACACCATAGGAGTGTTAGAATGCTCAAAACCCAACAGTGGTATCAGAGCCTAGGCTTGTTTTCTTGTTATACTTGCTTAAACTGCTTAAAAATTGAATTTTGGTGTTGTCTGCACAACAGAATCGCCGAGTCCACTGATGGACTTGCCAGTCCAAGGCAAAAAAAGCATCCAACCCGTCGAGTTTGTTCATGCACTCAATGAGTTGGACCCCCAGACAACATATATTCGACTATTTTGGCTGGAATTGGACTAGGAAAATTACCCTAAGTTGTTTTTGGACTTATAAACTTATTTTTGATGTGGTAATGTTCATACTAATCCAATTTCAAAGATAATTGTCAACAGATTCATGTTTTGTATGAGTTTATATGTTATGCTAATTACATGAAAAAGTTTGATTACAATTATCTTGTTCATATGAGTTGCTTAGATTAAAAGAAAAGGTTGATTGATGATGTGTCTTTGATCCATTTTAATCTTAGAATCGATTCTAAAATGTGTTTGTGTAACTTATCCTCAAGTTACAAGAAAAGTCACATTAAAGTTTCATAAAACTCATAAAATTTTGCAATGGTTACAAAATGAAGAGTCTTGTCCTCATTAAATGGTTTTATGACTCAATAACTTGTCCTCAAGTTATGGAGGTTCAAGAGCCACTTCATTAAATCATTAAAATGTGTAACCTTAATTAGTTCCATAAGTTACAAAGAAGACGAGTTACATTCTTTAATAGTTTAAAGTCTACCATAACTTGTCATCAAGTTATGGAACTTGAAGACTTTTTTAATCAAAACTACATTAAACACATAAGTTATGGAATTAATTAGTTTTGAATATTTTCAAAACATGCCCTCAAGTTTTGGAATTAGTAAAGTTTTCACTTATGAATACTTTAATTTCATGTTACGCCCTTACAATTTTAAAAGTTAAAATTCAACCTTTATACTTTATAATATTATAAGTTAATAATATTCATATATATATATATATATATATATATATATATATATATATATATATACATATATATATATATATATATATATATATATATATATATATATATATATATATATATATATATATATATATAAGGGGGGTATAAGGTTACTGCCTATAAAATGGCAGTTTAATGAGTCTCCACTCTCACCCACCGCTTCCTTGACCGGTGGAGGGTCGTTAGCCGAACGGGTAGGACAAGGACTATCATTCTCCTTTCATTAAACGTATTAATGATAAATACTAAGTAACTGAACTCTTATTAATACCCAATCTTAGTTACTTAGGAAAATGTGAATTTGGTGCTAACCCATGGAATTATACTTTGCACTTTCCTTAAGTCAGTTAGTGGAGCGTGTGTGGTTAACCGACACACTAGCTTGATTTAACAAGTTAGGAAAAGGGTAACTTAATATTTATAATATTATCGATGGAGTTTGTGTGGTTAACTGGCACATCGATTGAGGGGTAAATATTAAGGGTACCAAGTATATTTGCATGGTCATTCACACATTGTTTTGTGATCCTCGGCATCCCAGTCACAAAACCTAAAGGGAACACTCGAAAATGAAACATGCCATTGAAAAGTTCAAATGAATCTCTAAAGAATCTAGGTATATTTATGATTTATATTAATATATTATAAGTTCTAATATATTAATATGGAATCATATTATTTAATTAGTATTGGTCAAGAATTAATTAAGTGATCAACAGGAACCAATTAAATGTTGACTCTTATATATATATATATATATATATATATATATATATATATGTGTGTAATGGGCCAAGTTTATTTAGGTTGGGCTAAGCTATCATGGATAGTCCACGGAGTTTTAACACATGGATCCTATGAAATGAAAGGCCATGGGTATTAGGGTTTACATGGATGTAACCCTAATCCTCCATATTATATAAAGAGGCCTTTGGCACAAGAAATGGCACTAGTGTATAAGGACATAAGAGTGGGCCGATTTTAGTGTGCATACATATTCTCTCCAGTTCTTCCAAGGTGTTTTAGTGGTTTGTGATTCCACTTGAGGCTTCCATACTATTGGGGCTAAGATCTTAAAGCTTGAAGACATCAAGCTACATCAAAAGGTATGTCATCTTACTAGAACTTTGTAGTATAGGTGCTTTATAATATGCTAGTTAGGATGAATCCTTGGAATATTTAATATTTGCATGTATAATAAAGAAAACATAAATCCAAGGTTTATAGGGTTGCATGTACACCATAGGAGTGTTAGAATGCTCAAAACCCAACAGTGGTATTAGAGCCTATGCTTGTTTTCTTGTTATACTTGCTTAAACTGCTTAAAAATCGAATTTTGGTGCTGTCTGCATAGCAGAATCGCCGAGTCCACTGATGGACTCGCCCAGTCTAAGGCAAAAATCATCCAACCTGTCGAGTTTGTTCATGCACTCGACGAGTTGGACCCCCAGACAGCATATATTCGACTGTTTTGGCTGGAATTGGACTAGGAACATTACCCTAAGCTGTTTTTGGACTTATAAACTTATTTTTGATGTGGTAATGTTCATACTCATCCAATTTCAAAGATAATTGTCAATAGATTTATGTTTTGTATTAGTTTCTGTGTTATGCTAATTAAATGAAGAAGTTTGATTCCAATTATCTTGTTCATATGAGTTGCTTAGATTAATAGAAAAGGTTGATTGATTATGTGTCTTTGATCCATTTTAATCTTAGAATTGATTTTAAAATGTGTTTGTGTAACTTGTCCTCAAGTTACAAGAAAAGTCACATTAAAGTTTCATAAAACTCAAAATTTTTTGCAATGGTTACAAAATGAAGAGTCTTGTCCTCATTAAATGGTTTTATGACTCCATAACTTGTCCTCAAGTTATGGAGGTTCAAGAGTCACTTCATTAAATCATTAAAATGTGTAAACTTAATATGTTCCATAAGTTACAAAGAAGAAGAGTTACATTCTTTAATAGTTTAAAGTCTTCCATAACTTGTCATCAAGTTATGGAACTTGAAGAGTTTTTAATTAAAATTACTTTAAACACATAGGTTATGGAATTAATCAGTTTTTAATATTTTCAAAAATTGCCCTCAAGTTTTGGAATTTGTAAAGTTTTCACTTATGAATACTTTAACTCCAAGTTAAGCCCTTACAATTTTAAAAGTTAAAATTCAACCCTTATAATTTATAATATTATAAGTTAATAATATTTATATATATGGATAAGATTAAAGTCGTCTTACCATTAGTGGGCCTCATTCACGAAGCCGGTCTATAAGGGGTATAAGGTTACTGCCTATAAAATGGCAGTTTAATGGGTCTCCACTCTCACCCACCGCTTCCTTGACCGGTGGAGGGTCGTTAGCCGAACGGGTAGCACAAGGACTATAATTATCCTTTCATTAAAAGTATTAATGATAAATACTAAGTAAATAAACTGTTATTAATACCCAATCTTAGTTACTTAGGAAAATGTGAATTTGGTGCTAACCCATGGAATTATACTTTGCACTTTGCTTAAGTCAATTAGTGGACCGTGTGTGGTTAACTGACACACTAGCTTGATTTAATAAGGTAGGCAAAGGGTAACTTAATGTTTATCATATTATCGGTGGAGCGTGTGTGGTTAGCCGGCACATTGATTAAGGGGTAAATATTAAGGGTACCAAGTATATTTGCATGGTTATTCACACCTTGTTTTGTGATCCTTGGCATCCCAGTCATAAAACCTAAAGGGCACACTCAAGATTGAAACTTGCCATCGAAAAGTTCAAATGAATCTCAAAAGAATTTAGGAGTCTTGAAACCAATTAAAACCTAATAATACATTTCGTTTATCTTGGTGGAAATTGGCGAATTGTCATTCAACTAACTTCAAATATTTTATAGCTTGGATTACGACATCCCTCTTCCAAGTTATAAAATAGTCTGTTAGGTCCTAGCCTTAATATTTCATATTGGGTGTTATACTAAGGACTTAAATCAACTTTAATTGAATTTCTCCCATTGTGGATGTCTAGTTAAGACATCTATGATCTTCCCAAATCTCTTGGAACTTCACTTCCTCCACCTCCTCCAATTATTCTCCCTAACCCACAAGTTCAATGTCACTCAAGCCCTATTGGCAAGGCAAGGTCTAGGTGTGATCACATCTGGGAGATGAAGTCACATACTGACAAGCCGGGAGAGTTGGGTGTCAAAGTCATGAGAAAGTTGGTGGTTCAATCATTTTCTAAGTCATATAGTGAGTTCCTTTGGGACTCCTATGAAACTGACTTTGACAAGACCCTTAATGATCTTATCAATTTGCTTGGTACTGCTGAATCAACAATGATTTGGAAGGCTAGTAAAGCAAATTTGATTAGAAGATCGACTTCCCAAAACTTTTTGGACATTGACAATGATGACACTGGAAATCCAGAAAAAGCATTCTCTTCCCAATGGAAAGGGATCGACCATAGTCCACTCGGTTGACCAAATGGTAAAGAGAAAAACTAAGTCTGTGATAGTCCCATGTACCATTACCAAAAGGTCCATTTGTTAAAATTGCCAAAGGAAGGAGCACTGTTTGCTAAGCTGCCAAATTTACCTATGGTTTTTAAAGTCAAAAGTTTGACTCTACTTCAGGAAAGTCCACTATCTAACTCTGTTAAGTTCCCAGTTGATGATTCTTAATACAAAATGTGACTCGGTTGCATTTTGATATTTAGCAGGATCAAGTAAAGGGAAGGAAACTTAAAGAAAGAGTATGCTGAATTTGATCGCGAAGATGGATTTCTTTCACTTGGTTGAAGATTGAATTCTTGAGCTAGTTTTCATTTTCAAGTTGCATTGTAAGGAAAAGTTTTTCCGCATTTTAAAATAAATAAAAGTTTGTTTTACTTTACTTTTATCTCCTTACAATGGCATTCATGAAAACTTGATGTTTGTATATTTATAGCAATATTGGAAATGTTAATTTGAATCTTTCATTTGTGGTAGTGTCTAAATTTACCAAACAAGGAAAGATTCTCATCACCCAAGTTTCAATTGGACCGAAACTTGGAATCATACAAGGTGTTTAGTGTGATGTATGAGAATTTTCAACTTTGGAAAATTAAGACTAGTTCTGTGTTCACATGTATATTTGATTCAAGAGAAGGACTAAGGGATCAAGTACACTTTCTTGTGCACTTTTCAAAGTCCACCACAAAAGATGGATAAGACTATTTGTCATGATTTACTAAGGTTTAGTAAATTTGATTATACTTACAAGCTTAAGTATAATTCTGAGACATTGGAAAAGTTTCAATGTATGAAAGAACGAATAAGAAGAATCAAATTAGACAGAAGGATAAAAGTTTCTCAAATCTGAAAAGATGGGAGACTACTTTAGTATCATGTTTTAAGATCATGTTAATGATTTTGCGACCTTATCGCAATTCATCGTCTAATTCATTATGATAGTTAAGAAGAGGAGTTATGAATTGTTGAAGTGGTTAAATCAAGAAAATGATTCATACTTCGCTCCAAAAACAATTTTTAGAGTTATACTTTAAGATTGTAACTTGAGTGACATGTCTTAAAGAAGGTTTAAAACACTTGTCAAATGTAAGAGTAAAAGTTTTCTACTCTTGTACATTTGAAATTGGTAATTTGTGATGTTTTGGATAAAACAAAGACCAATTATGGCCCATTGTGTTATGTGTTTGTCTTGATTAGAATCTGCACTATCTCTTGAATACTTGGAAAGAAAGTCTTATAGGTCAAGGAGACAGTGGGAGTCTAAAAGATCCTGAAAGGGTTTCATGAGGTAATCAAGAATAAAACTTGTATTTCATCACTACCACACAACTAGAGGTTTATAACCTAAAGTGCTGACATTTCTGTGCCCATTCTAGTTATGTTGGCTATACATTTGAGTTCTACATGTTCTCAATTGTTTGCATAGCTACTTGGAAGCAATGGCAGGCCCATGAGCTGCCAGGTGGCAATAAGTTAAGATTGCACAAGTTTAATCTAGATGAGTTAGGATTTGTCACTAACCTAGTCTTGTGATTATGGTTTGACAAATTCACATGGATAAGAACACATACACCATAAAATCTAAGTGTCATAAGGTTTCTCTCCGATTCATGAAAATGATGGTCAGGAAATTCTTTCACTAAGTAAATTTTAAGTAGACAACAATTGTGATATTTGCAGTTCTCAAAGTCATTAGTGGAGCGTGCGTGGTTAACCGGCACACTAACATTGACTTATGAGAACTGGCAAAAGGTCTAAAGAATTGAGACTATGATTAAGGCATCCCTTTTCATAGTTCTGAAATTGTTCAGACACACTTGTGAGCTATCTAAGATAAGGTGTATAATTTTGATAAAGCCTTATCAAAGCAATCTAGTATCAGAAATCTGAACTTTGGTAAGAATGTCAATAAAGTATTGACTTCTTGAGGTCAAGTTGTTTTCTGGATACATGTCAAAGCTAGTGGGAGCATAAGTGTTATGCTAATAATCATCATGTTAGTAGGAGCATGATAATTACGATAAGAATTGCAAGTTAGCAATTTTAATTATAGAAATCAAAAGTTTCAATTCATGAGGCTGCAGGGGTTGAAAAACTTGTTTTACTATAATTAAGGGAGAGGAAATTATACTTCATTTCAATTCAAAAAAGCATAGATTGAGTTTATGATCATTCTGAAGAGCTTATATTGAGGTTTTAATCACCTTTAGTCAAGAATATATATATGAATTTCATGTTGGATTGGTTCAACTTAAGAAAATTCTATATATTGCATTCTCAAATTTCGATTATGATTACGACATCCCTTTTCATAGTCAAATTTTGAGAATATGGCAAACAAAAAGTTATTATGGCAAATGACTGGTCTAGAACCATGTCTTTATGTGAAACATCATGAATCGTGTCCCATTTACTTTGGGTACAAGATCGATTACATGTGCTATAACATTTACCTTTTCTGAATTTTCCAAATGCCTTGGGGCATTAAGGAGGAAAATGTCTGGAATTGGATATGACTAAAATGATTAAGCAATTGTTGTGACAACCCGATATTTCGAGTCAATGTAATGTAAAACCGATCAAATTTAGGTCAAAATGTAACCTTCCTAAAATCTTATTCGGATTAAATAAAGTAATAGGAATCATATCAAGGTTTGCGTACATAAAAAGAACGTCCAAATCTGACTCCGGATGAGGAAGTTATGAAATTTTGAAGAAATTCCTTAATCACGTCATTTTAATAAATAAATAATAAAAATAATTTCGGAATTAGCCAACGGAATCTAAACGAAAGTCGTAGATCATGGTCTCACCTTCGCGAGGATATAAAGAACGTCAAAAACGGAGTTCGTATGAGGGAGATATGAATTTTTGAAGTTTATTTATAATAAATATAAATTTAATTATAAATTCCCGGTAATATCCGAAGGGGAGTCATCGGATTGGACCGAAGTACGCCCTGCGTACCTTCGTACGCCCCGCGTACTGAGATCGAGGGTCTCGGATCGTCCACGTCGCACTATCCGAAGAGTTCTAACCCGTCCGACCCGTCCGAAGCTCCGACCCGTCCGACCCGCTGTCCCGTCCGACCCGCCGTCCCATCCGACCCGCGTACCCAGCAACCCGTCCCATCCGAACCGAGGCAGTCGAGGCTTCGGTCATGCATGACGTACGCGTACGCGCTGCGTACGAGCGTACGCCCCGCGTTCGGAGGCGGTTCAGCCTTCCTATAAATAGGATGCGAGGCTTTCCGAAAATGTTGCTCATTTCTCTCCTCTCTCTCACAACTTTGTCTCGTTTTCCGTGCCCGTTATAACCCGAAGCTCTGGTCTTTTTGCTCAAGTCCCGAGGGTCGATTTTACTCCCGAGATTCCCGAGAATCCCGAGAAAAATCCGTTTTCCGAGACGAAACTCTGCCCGGTTTTTCCATCTCGCTTTCCTCAATCAATCAAGTGAGTTTCATACCCCTTAATCAACCTGTTAAATATTCTAAATGCTTTTATATGCTTTCAAGGGGGGGAATACAAGTTAAATACTTATAGTTATCGTTTCAATCACATGTGATTGCATTAATCACATGTGATTAATAACTAGGGAAACCAGTGATTTTATCACTATTTAAACTATCTATCAAACTGTTTTACTTATAAATGTTTTCCAAACCCATTTACTTTTCGAATTTACACTGCAACTGTGATTTAAACAAATGTTCCTTATACTTAAACTGTTTTAATCAAATCTACGCCTTCAAATTGTTTTATAGATTGACATCAAGTCAATCTTTCTTTAAAAATAATACTTATGTTTCAAATGCCTAATAAATACTTATTTATGCTTTTATATTACAAATTGCATGCCCATATATGTATAGACGTATAAATAATGTTTAAAGGACTTAGGAAGGCTATCCACCTTGTTTCCTTTTCCTCGATTTGGATGTGGTCTGATAGGATTTTGGGTGACCATCCGAAGGTCGTTTCCATATTAATTATATATCAAATATACATATATAGACATGAAAGTACTTCCATAATCATATGTACTAAACGCACTGTTAACAAGTTACCATCGGGGTAACACAGAATCAAACTATTACAACTGCTAGATCAATGAGTCAGTTCATTCATGAGTCTATACTAGGAAGAGAATATATACAACTATACTACGAGAACATATACAACAATACTAGAACAAGAAACATTTCATCACACATGCAAGAATACGATAACAAATGTGATCCACTGTATCGGAGCATGCCTTAAATGTCATGGCCCGAGTTGTAGCCAGAATTCTCTTGGAGGGAGAGCGTTGAGTTTGCGTATAGATCTATACTGGATTGACTATCCTACACCTTGCTGCTAGCTACAGCCGGACCTGCAGGTCTGCGGGTGCCAAACGTCATTCCGTTATTACGACCGTTCTTTATGTCGTTGTTATCAGTCGATAGTATGGTGCAATTATCACATTATACCTTAATATAAATCCGGTTTAAGGTAGTAGTAATCAGTACAACAGTAGTTCTTATTATACAAAACTACAGTACTACAATGATTTACCCATTACATATGTTGGTGATAATCTCACTTAAGCATTAATGTACAAACTATATTTTATCAAATGATAGTTATACTTGGGTAATCACACACTTTTACAACAGACGAGTTTACAAAACAGATAAGCCTTGGTAGAAGGTTACTATTATAGAAAATATAGGATTTTCTGAGAGATTCAAACTTTTGCAAATACTTTTAAACATTTATTTACATTTTTACAAACTTATACATTGGGACAAGTTCAAACGTTTTTGACAATGAACATTGACACTAAAATACTTATGAACTCACCAGCTTAATGCTGATAAACTCTTTCAAAATAACTTGTATTCTCAGGTCATCAGTAGACAGGTACCGATGCCAGCTTTTGAGATGATGGAGCGTACTCAAGACTCATCATTTTGTTATTTTGATTTACGTTATATTTTTGGTGTCTAAAATTTTACAGAACACACATGTATTAAATTTATATATTTAATGCAATGGATGATGTTGTTTGCCTATTTACATTTACTGTGTTGTGATTACCTTACATGACGTCCTCCGCCCCAGAACGTTTCCGCCGTTCTTGGTTTTGGGGTGTGACAGATTGGTATCAGAGCATTGTTTATAGTGAATTGAGTATATCAACCCATAAAAGATATACTAAACTATAAACCCATTGGGGATTAAACTCTGACCAAGAGTCTATACTTAAAATAATAAAATATTTAACTAAGTATACTAGTCTGCATTCATACTAAAATAAGTGTCACAATGACAAGAACAAAAGTATTACGATTGTTAAATATCACAAGTGAGCTCGGGGATGTATGGTCAGTCCTGGGAATGGCATAGCCTGATCAACTATGCTTATCCTAGGAGTGATTAGCACATGCCTTAGAATGGTTGTGATAGGTTAACAAGTCTAAAAACTTACCAACCATACCACAAGAAGATCAATAGAATTTAAACTTAAAATACTATAGGAGTATTTTGCGCTACTAGTTACACGTATACTATATTCTTATACCTCTATTCTCGCATAGATCTTGATGGCTAGATATCCATCATGGCGACCCGTACTTTCCCAATGAAGGCAATGCCGGGTGGATCGATGAAGAGCCCGAAGTTGATCATCCAATCCCTTTGGATGATCACCTCGCAGAAGGCTTTTCAGATGGGTCCGACTCCGAGCCTGAAGTCAACAACCTACCGATTGTAGGTCAAGCCCCGAACAACAACCCTCGACCAGCGTTTCCAGGTCCTACACCCATGTGGGCAAACAACCTGAACCGCTGGAGTGATGATCAGGGTCAACCCTTACCATACTTTGGGGACCGAACCTTTTACAACGTCAGCGATGGTGGCTCTACTGACCGAGCTCTGCCTGTCTTTATCCGCAGAATAGCTCGTATTGTCGAGCAAGGTAGAGCAGCCGTCGACCGGGTCATAGAGATTGATGCCGACTCAGGTGTCAACACAGTCAGCATCCGCCGTCTTGAAGAAGACATGGAACGGACCCGGAGGACAAATAAAACCCTGCTGTAGCAGTTGGCTGCCTCACGAGCTGAAATATTGGAACTTCGAGCTCGTCAGAGG
This sequence comes from Lactuca serriola, assembly GCF_051521515.1. Lineage (NCBI taxonomy): Eukaryota > Viridiplantae > Streptophyta > Magnoliopsida > Asterales > Asteraceae > Lactuca > Lactuca serriola. The sequence continues at coordinate 215,803 of NC_136412.1, forward strand.
ACTCAGGATCGACCCATTCAAGAGGTGTTTCGTCAAGTGTCCGACCGCAGTACTCGCCCGGGATTTTCCCATCGCCGTTGGTTGATGTCTAGTACATCTCCGTCTTTTAATTAAAGGATAGCCTTTAACATCTGTGCTCCAAGTAGCACTCGTGTGTAAAATGTTTCTAACTTTCCTTACTCAAAATTTGAAATCTAAGAACTATCAAACTTTTCTATATGGTATGATGTATGACCTACTGTTAGGTCGATTTTTCCCTGAACTTATTACATCAGTAATACCAGTATTTTTGAGATCTATCTATCTGGGAAAAATCTATACACTTATGCTTTCCTTCTAATATTCCTTATTGTGGTTTCAAGCACTCTTTCAACTGTTGGACTATGTTTAGTTAGTCCGTGTGTCACTCTCACGCTGCTTACAAATTGATTCTTACCATCTTTCTTATCTTTATAAACTTTTAGCTGAAGGATGCCTCCTCGCAAATCTCCCAGGAATAGGAATAATCCTGCACCTCCACCACCTCCTCCGCCCCCGGTCATCGATACTGTAGCCCTGAATGCTGTCGTAGCTGCAGCAGTGGCAACTGCCATGGCTCAGTATCACTCTTCTGATGCCAGCAGAGGTGGAACCCCTGTGGAATCTATTCCGATCGAAATCCCTGTGCGCTCAAGGGAGTGCTCTTACAAGGATTTTACAAACTGCAAGCCGAAGCCTTTCTATGGCACCGGCGGAGTCATTGCTCTCTCGCAATGGTTCGAGAAGACTGAATCAGTCTTCGAAATCTGTTCATGCCCTGTTGCGTGCAAAGTGAAATATGCCGCCTGCACCTTTGAGGGTAAAGCCCTAACGTGGTGGAACGGCCACGTCAAAGCCCTAACTCTCGTCGTAGCCAACGACATGGGCTGGGAAACAATGAAAGACCTCATGACTGAGGAATACTGCCCGAGGGGCGAGATCCAGAAACTGGAGCAGGAACTCTGGAACCTGTCAATGAAGGGCACCAATGTGGTCGCTTATACTGCCCGCTTCAGCGAGCTGGTGGCCCTCTGCCCCAATATGGTTCCCACCGAGGGGAAGAAGATCGAGAGGTACATTTGGGGACTAGTGCCTCCGTATCAGGGGAATGTGCTAGCGTCAAACCCCGCTACCTTCGACAGTGCCAAACGATTGGCGCAACGACTCATTGACCATGGAGTCAAAACCCCTGCAACCACAACCACCCTAGCCATCCCGTAACCCTCCAAACCCGCCGATACTAAGCGGAAATTCTGGGATGAAAGGAAGAAGCATCAGGCTGCCAAAAAGCAGCAATTGGTGGCAATTCATGCCGCAGTAACCCCTACTGCTGCTACTACTGCCCCGGTTAGTCGGTATGCTGGAAGTTCGCCCAAGTGCAACAAATGCAGCTACCACCACAACGGCCCCTGCCGTGAATTGCAGTGCTCTAACTGCAACAAGAAAGGACACACCGTCCGATTCTGTAAGTTCCCGGCACAACCTATCAACCAAGTCCCTGGCTCTGGCGCGAGCCCAACCTGCTATGGATGTGGCGAAGCAGGCCACTTTAAGAGGGACTGCCCCAAAGCGAGGAATGCTGGAGGAGCAGGGAGGGTACTAGCTATTGGCCACGGGGAAGCAGTTGCTGACCCAACAGTAGTAACCGGTACGTTCCTCCTCGATAACTCCTATGCATGCATTCTATTCGATAGTGGAGCGGAGCGAAGCTTCGTAAACCATAAATTTGCTCGCATGCTTAATCAACCACCTCACGCACTCAAAGAACTATTTACAGTAGAAATGGCTAATGGAAAAACTGAAAATACGAGTAGCATATACTTAGGTTGTACCCTAACCCTAGACAACCATTCATTTCCAATCGACCTCATGCCAGTCTCAATAAAAAGTTTCGACGTCATCATTGGCATGGACTGGTTAAGCCTTCATCGTGCCGACATCATGTGCTTCGAGAAAGCAGTCCGTCTAAACCTTCCGTCTAACGAAACTCTTATAGTCTATGGCGACCAACCCGGTGCAAGTCTTCGCATCATATCAAGTATTCAAGCACAGAAATACCTGCGTAAGGAATACCACACATTCCTTGCTCACGTCGTCGACACGAACCTAGAAACGAAAGAACTAAAGAACCTCCCAGTAGTGAGCGACTTCCCCGACGTTTTCCCAGAAGAACTACCCGGATTACCTCCGCAACGACAAGTCGAGTTCAGAATCGACTTAGTCCCAGGAGCTACCCCAGTAGCCAAGTCGCCCTACCATTTAGCACCAGCCGAGATGCAAGAACTCTCTGGTCAACTTAACGAACTGCTCAGCAAGGGCTTTATAAGGCCAAGTTTCTCACCTTGGGGAGCACCGGTCTTGTTTGTTAAGAAGAAGGACGGATCCTTCCGTATGTGTATTGACTACAGAGAACTCAACAAACTGACGGTCAAGAATCGTTATCCTCTACCACACATAGATGATCTATTCGACCAACTGCAAGGGGCGAACTATTTTTCTAAGATTGATCTGAGATCCGGATATCACCAGTTACGAGTGCTAGAGGAGGATGTGCCGAAGACCGCCTTCCGAACTCGTTACGGACATTACGAGTTCGTGGTGATGCCATTCGGATTGACCAATGCGCCCGCAGTCTTCATGGATCTGATGAATAGAGTATGCCGACCCTACTTGGATCAGTTCGTCATCGTTTTCATTGACGACATCCTAATCTACTCCCGAAGTAAGAAAGAACATGGCGATCATCTGCGACAAGTTCTAGGGACATTACGAAAAGAGAAACTTTATGCGAAGTTCTCGAAATGTGAATTTTGGATCCGAAGAGTCGAATTCTTAGGACACGTGGTAAGCGAAGAGGGAATCCACGTGGACCCATCCAAAATTAAGGCCATTGAGAACTGGTCAGCACCGAAGACTCCTACAGAAATTCGTCAATTTCTAGGTCTCGCTGGCTACTACCGCAGGTTCATTCAGAACTTCTCACGAATAGCGAAGCCTCCTACAACCCTAACCCAGAAAGGTGTGGCCTTTGACTGGGAAGAGAAACAAGAAAGAGCGTTCCAAACGCTCAAACGAGCCTTGTGCACCGCACCAATACTATCCCTTCCCGAAGGAATAGAAGACTTCGTAGTTTATTGCGATGCATCAAACCAAGGACTCGGATGTGTTCTGATGCAGCGAGGAAAGGTCATCGCCTACGCCTCAAGACAATTGAAGACACACGAGGTTAACTACACGACCCACGATCTTGAGCTAGGAGCAGTAGTGTTTGCTCTGAAGATCTGGAGACATTACTTGTATGGAACGAAGAGCACTATCTTTACCGACCACAAGAGTTTACAACACATTTTCGATCAGAAGGAGCTCAACATGAGACAACGACGATGGGTCGAGCTACTCAGTGATTACGAATGCGATATTCGTTATCATCCGGGTAAAGCCAACGTAGTAGCAGACGCCCTAAGTCGGAAGGAATATTCTGGTCGCAAAGTCAAGTCATTATCGATAACCATCCATTCACACCTGACTAAGCAAATTCAGGCGGCTCAACTTGAGGCCATGAAATCTGAAAATGTGTCAAGAGAATCCCTTAGAGGAATGGACAAGAATTTAGAAGCCAAGGGTGACGGAGCTTTATATTTCATGAACCGGATCTGGACACCGAAACACGGTGGTTTCCGAGACTTGGTCATGACCGAGGCGCACAACACTCGGTATTCCGTCCACCCAGGTTCAGATAAGATGTATCTGGATCTTAAGAAGCTATACTGGTGGCCTAATATGAAAGCAGAGATTGCTACCTTCGTAAGTAAATGCCTTACTTGCGCAAAGGTTAAGGTCGAGTACCAGAAGCCCTCTGGTTTATTGCAGCAACCAGAGATCCCGGAATGGAAGTGGGAGCGGATCACTATGGATTTCATAACCAAGTTGCCCAAGACAACGGGTGGACTTGACACCATATGGGTCATCGTTGATAGATTGACCAAGTCTGCACACTTCCTGCCTATCAAAGAAACCGACAAGATGGAGAAGCTTACGAGAACATACATTAGGGAAATCGTACGGCTACATGGTGTACCTATGTCCATTATCTCCGATAGAGATAGTAGGTTCACCTCAAGATTGTGGCAATCACTACAACATTCCCTAGGAACGAGGCTGGACATGAGCACAGCCTACCATCCTCAGACCGACGGACAGAGTGAGAGGACCATCCAAACTCTAGAAGATATGTTGCGAGCCTGCGTGATTGACTTTGGGAAGGCATGGGATACTCATTTACCCCTTGTCGAGTTTTCCTATAATAACAGTTATCACACGAGCATCAAGGCTGCTCCATTTGAAGCTCTCTACGGCCGTAAGTGCAGATCCCCTCTGTGCTGGGCTGAGGTGGGTGATACCCAATTAGCCAGGGGGCAAACTTCCGACAGTACTCTCACCGGTCCGGAGATCATTCGGGAAACAACAGAGAAAATCGTTCAGATCCGTGAACGATTGAAAGCCTCTAGAGACCGACAGAAGAGCTACGCTGATAAACGAAGGAAACCTTTGGAATTTCAGGTGGGAGACCGAGTTCTCCTCAAAGTCTCACCCTGGAAGGGCTTGATACGCTTCGGCAAGCGTGGAAAGCTTAATCCGAGGTACATAGGGCCTTTCGAGATTCTTGCAAGAGTCGGCCCCGTAGCTTACAAACTCGAACTACCAGACGCACTTCGTAACGTACATTCTACATTCCACGTATCTAACTTGAAAAAGTGTCTATCCGACGAGACTCTTGTAATCCCACTCGACGAGATTGAAATCAACGAGAGCCTCAACTTCGTGGAAGAACCTGTAGAGATCATGGACCGTGAGGTCAAGCAGACAAAACAAAGCTGTATCCCTATCGTGAAGGTTCGCTGGAATGCCAAGCGAGGACCGGAATTCACTTGGGAACGTGAGGATCAGATGAAACTGAAATACCCTCACCTTTTTGCTTAGTTATTTGTAAATTCTAGCTTGCTTAAAAGTCTAATTTCGGGACGAAATTCCTTCTACCGGGGGGATGATGTGACAACCCGATATTTCGAGTCAATGTAATGTAAAACCGATCAAATTTAGGTCAAAATGTAACCTTCCTAAAATCTTATTCGGATTAAATAAAGTAATAGGAATCATATCAAGGTTTGCGTACATAAAAAGAACGTCCAAATCTGACTCCGGATGAGGAAGTTATGAAATTTTGAAGAAATTCCTTAATCACGTCATTTTAATAAATAAATAATAAAAATAATTTCGGAATTAGCCAACGGAATCTAAACGAAAGTCGTAGATCATGGTCTCACCTTCGCGAGGATATAAAGAACGTCAAAAACGGAGTTCGTATGAGGGAGATATGAATTTTTGAAGTTTATTTATAATAAATATAAATTTAATTATAAATTCCCGGTAATATCCGAAGGGGAGTCATCGGATTGGACCGAAGTACGCCCTGCGTACCTTCGTACGCCCCGCGTACTGAGATCGAGGGTCTCGGATCGTCCACGTCGCACTATCCGAAGAGTTCTAACCCGTCCGACCCGTCCGAAGCTCCGACCCGTCCGACCCGCTGTCCCGTCCGACCCGCCGTCCCATCCGACCCGCGTACCCAGCAACCCGTCCCATCCGAACCGAGGCAGTCGAGGCTTCGGTCATGCATGACGTATGCGTACGCGCTGCGTACGAGCGTACGCCCCGCGTTCGGAGGCGGTTCAGCCTTCCTATAAATAGGATGCAAGGCTTTCCGAAAATGTTGCTCATTTCTCTCCTCTCTCTCACAACTTTGTCTCGTTTTCCGTGCCCGTTATAACCCGAAGCTCTGGTCTTTTTGCTCAAGTCCCGAGGGTCGATTTTACTCCCGAGATTCCCGAGAATCCCGAGAAAAATCCGTTTTCCGAGACGAAACTCTGCCCGGTTTTTCCATCTCGCTTTCCTCAATCAATCAAGTGAGTTTCATACCCCTTAATCAACCTGTTAAATATTCTAAATGCTTTTATATGCTTTCAAGGGGGGGAATACAAGTTAAATACTTATAGCTATCGTTTCAATCACATGTGATTGCATTAATCACATGTGATTAATAACTAGGGAAACCAGTGATTTTATCACTATTTAAACTATCTATCAAACTGTTTTACTTATAAATGTTTTCCAAACCCATTTACTTTTCGAATTTACACTGCAACTGTGATTTAAACAAATGTTCCTTATACTTAAACTGTTTTAATCAAATCTACGCCTTCAAATTGTTTTATAGATTGACATCAAGTCAATCTTTCTTTAAAAATAATACTTATGTTTCAAATGCCTTATAAATACTTATTTATGCTTTTATATTACAAATTGCATGCCCATATATGTATAGACGTATAAATAATGTTTAAAGGACTTAGGAAGGCTATCCACCTTGTTTCCTTTTCCTCGATTTGGATGTGGTCTGATAGGATTTTGGGTGACCATCCGAAGGTCGTTTCCATATTAATTATATATCAAATATACATATATAGACATGAAAGTACTTCCATAATCATATGTACTAAACGCACTGTTAACAAGTTACCATCGGGGTAACACAGAATCAAACTATTACAACTGCTAGATCAATGAGTCAGTTCATTCATGAGTCTATACTAGGAAGAGAATATATACAACTATACTACGAGAACATATACAACAATACTAGAACAAGAAACATTTCATCACACATGCAAGAATACGATAACAAATGTGATCCACTGTATCGGAGCATGCCTTAAATGTCATGGCCCGAGTTGTAGCCAGAATTCTCTTGGAGGGAGAGCGTTGAGTTTGCGTATAGATCTATACTGGATTGACTATCCTACACCTTGCTGCTAGCTACAGCCGGACCTGCAGGTCTGCGGGTGCCAAACGTCATTCCGTTATTACGACCGTTCTTTATGTCGTTGTTATCAGTCGATAGTATGGTGCAATTATCACATTATACCTTAATATAAATCCGGTTTAAGGTAGTAGTAATCAGTACAACAGTAGTTCTTATTATACAAAACTACAGTACTACAATGATTTACCCATTACATATGTTGGTGATAATCTCACTTAAGCATTAATGTACAAACTATATTTTATCAAATGATAGTTATACTTGGGTAATCACACACTTTTACAACAGACGAGTTTACAAAACAGATAAGCCTTGGTAGAAGGTTACTATTATAGAAAATATAGGATTTTCTGAGAGATTCAAACTTTTGCAAATACTTTTAAACATTTATTTACATTTTTACAAACTTATACATTGGGACAAGTTCAAACGTTTTTGACAATGAACATTGACACTAAAATACTTATGAACTCACCAGCTTAATGCTGATAAACTCTTTCAAAATAACTTGTATTCTCAGGTCATCAGTAGACAGGTACCGATGCCAGCTTTTGAGATGATGGAGCGTACTCAAGACTCATCATTTTGTTATTTTGATTTACGTTATATTTTTGGTGTCTAAAATTTTACAGAACACACATGTATTAAATTTATATATTTAATGCAATGGATGATGTTGTTTGCCTATTTACATTTACTGTGTTGTGATTACCTTACATGACGTCCTCCGCCCCAGAACGTTTCCGCCGTTCTTGGTTTTGGGGTGTGACAATTGTCGAGGACAATCTAAGGTTTGCCAAAGATTGGTTGCTCAAGGATAGTTGGAAGTATACTGTTAATATTGGAAGGACCATATTAACATAATCTGAAAAGAGGCAACTCTTGTTCAGAAGTGGTAGTCAAAACGGGAATATAAAGTTGTCTTCATAGGTGGATCCAATCTGTGTAAGGTTAAAGAAACTTAATGCAAGAAGCATGTTCAAAGCAATATGCTTTGAATTTCAGACATCGTTTCCATGGAATTGCTCTCCATTGGGATACTCTGTAACAATTGTTGCCAAGCCTTTGTGGCTTTGTGCATAATCATTACAAAAGGAACGGTGCATATAAGTTTAAAATCTAAACAGATTTTGATAAATAATAGGAATTTGGAATTCTTACATTTAAGACAAGGAATTGGGAGTGTGAAAAGAGAATCACTGAAATTATGTTCAATTGATCTAGTTCACAAAGAAAAGGATCATAGACAAACATTGAGAGCATACTTGGTGTATGGAAAAGCTGTTGTTTAGAAAAACATAGTATACATTCTTGGAGCATGGGACAACTAGTGTTTTTAGTTCAGGTATAAAGTTGATAAAACCGAAACAATGAATAATGAGAAATTAGTATGGTGATAAATAAAAGTGGTCTATTTATATTCATAGGGTTTGATACCATATTCGATTCATTTATTCTTCTATTTCACTTTGCATGTTTTGACTTCCATAATAACTAGGTTATTCTTCCGAATGACTAAGTTATTCAAACCATCCACAGTCAGTCATATATTGGAAGTAGATATGAATCAAGACTGTCATGGGTTGGCTTGTAGAGGTCCAAGTTGGTGGACAAAGTTGTGCTACAACACTCATGAGTGCTCATAAGTTCTGAGTATTGGATTTAACCCGCGCTCATTTGAATCACTTCATGGATTTTATCACGAGTGATCATGAGATGATAATATCTTATATTCTTTAAACCTAGAGATATGAGTTGTTACTATGAGTTGGTTGTACATTGATTGCACGAAAACGCATTGGTAACTCGATGTTATAAAATGTGCCTTTGTGTATGATTCAACAAGTAGTAGAACAAGCCATATGAGTCGAAGTTTATCCATTCCTTTTACCTTCGGGATAAAAGCGATATTTGTGGGCCCCTCGATGATTTAATGATGATACATGTAAGTGCTTGGCCAAGCCAGGACTGATTTGATTTGTTCAACCAGTCAGTCATCATAAATCGAAAATTGGGAAACAACAAACGGACAGAGAGAATGATTATAATCCATGTCTCAGTCCATATGATATCTAGAATGGAGGAATATATGATCCCTTATCTAATCGACAAGTCATTGAAAAAGGTCAGAGTTCGTTGACAAGATCAGAGTTTGACAACGGCTTTAAGAGCTACGATTGCCAGTTGGTTTTTGAAGTCATACTCAATAATAGTTGTAGACTTATCCAAGTGGGAGACTGTTGGATTAATGTCTAAGTCCATAACTATATTTGGTATGTACTTGACCCGACCCTGCATGGTCCATTTGGGTTGCACTTCACCGGCACAATTTATATGGATAGTCTTTTGAGAATAGTATATTTATGATTTATATTAATATATTATAAGTACTAATATATTAATATGGAATCATATTATTTAATTAGTATTGGTCAAGAATTAATTAAGTGATCAAAAGGAACTAATTAAATATGGACTCATATATATATATATATATATATATATATATATATATATATATATATATATATATATGGAAAGGGAAAAGTTCATTTAGGTTGGGCTAAGCTATCATGGATAGTCCATGGAGTTTTAACCCATAGATCCTATGAAATTAAAGGTCATGGGTATTAGGGTTTACATGGATGTAACCCTAATCCTGCATACTATATAAAGAGGCCTTTGGCACAAGAAATGGCACTAGTGTATAAGGACATAAGAGTGGGCCGATTTTACTGTGCATACATATTCTCTAAAGTTCTTCCTAGGTGTTTTGGTAATTTGTGCTTCTACTTGAGGCTTCTACACTATTGGGGCTAAGCTCTTAAAGCTTGAAGACATCAAGCCACATCAAAAGGTATGTCACCTAACGAGAACTTTGTAGTATAGGTGCTTCATAATATTCTAGTTAGGATGAAACCTTGGATTATTTAATATTTGCATGTATAATAGAGAAAACATAGATTCAATGTTTATAGGGTTGCATGTACACCATAGGAGTGTTAGAATGCTCAAAACCCAACATTATTGTGGCTCATGCATGAGTTGAGGTGGTTATGACAGATTTTATTAAGGTTTTGGTCCCATTAAGACTTGTAAAGGAGTAAGGTTGCCAAATTTACGTGTTAAGACATCTCATTAGAGTCATATCTTGGTTTGGAAGTCATTGTCTTAACCATTAAGGGCTTATTTTGGATTTTTGGACCCTCATGGAGTACGTTGGGCATACGCAAGTGTACACTCAACGTAATGCTGATTTTGTGCATCAAGGACTTATATGTTGTGCTTCGAGGCTGAGTATGCTGAGCATACCATTCTGCTACGCAAGGGCGTACTCCCTAGAATGTCATTTTGGGCTTTTCGAGGCTCGGGTCATTGGGCTTCTGACTTAGGGGGTTATATGGAATTAGGGTTTTCTTGGAAGTAGTTCCATGGTGGTTTTTAGTCCCAATTGGGTTATTGGCTCATAGTGGGCTTTTGTTGCTTTTGATTTGGGATTTGGATTGCCATTTTGGATTTTGGGCTTTTTATGCATTTTGGGCTAGCCCTTGGTTTTGGAACAAGTAAGAAAAGGGTAAAAAAAAATTTTAACATTGAGGGAGTTGTTTTACGGAGTGGGCCTCAGATTTTGGGTTATCGAGTTAATTATTGATTAAGATTGTATTTATTGATTAGTTGGTGTGAGGATTCAAGAGGCCCGTCAGGATCAAGATAAAGACGACTGAGCCAACTTGATATTTTGGTATTATCGCCATAAAGAAGAACTTTCAAATTTTTTATTCGTATCTTCAGAAAAGATGGAGTCGGAAAGTAATAAGTTTCAAACTTTCTATTACATATCCGTTCGAACCAATATTTGGGTGTTTTTGCTTAAGCTGTACGAGATGAAAGTCTCATATACAGTTCTCGGAGGGGAGACCGGGCCTATCTCAATAAAGTCTATGATTGGTTTGAAGAATGTCTTGAGATTTAGGCGATTGCAGATAATATAACTAGTAAATATGTTCCTCCTCATGTAAACATATTTTATTGTCTAAGGGGAATTACAATAACTTGTTTCTTAGTCCAAGTGGCTACAGGATTTGGTATGACCTTTTACTATCGTCCGACCGTTACTGATGTTTTTGCTTTTGTTCAATACATAATGACTGAAGCTAATTTTGGTTGGTTAATCCGATCAGTTCATCGATGGTCGGCAAGTATGATGGTCCTAATGATGATCCTACATGTATTTCGTGTATATCTCACCGGTGGATTTAAAACACCTCGCAAATTAACTTGGGTTACAGGTGTGGTTCTGGGTGTATTGACTGCATCTTTTGGTGTAACTTGTTATTCCTTACCTCGGGACCAAATTGGTTATTGGGCAGTGAAAATTGTAACAGGTGTACCTGAAGCTATTCCTGTAATAGGATCACCTTTGGTAGAATTTTTGCGCGTAAGTGCTTGTGTGGGACAATCCAATTGGACTCATTTTTATATTTTACACACTTTTGTATTCCTGCTTCTTACTGCCGTATTTATGTTAATGCACTTCCCAATGATATGTAAACAAGGTATTTCTGGTCCTCTATAGAGAAGAGATAACATAGATCTCTTGAATTCATCATCTATCACTTGGGGTAGGAACAATAGTATTTTATTGCTACAAGTATGGATTATTGAAAGTAATAAGACATGTATTTGGATATTTCCCTTGAACTCCGAAATATTTTTTATTTGACATAAATAGTTGAAGGGAATTTTCCGAAGAGAAAATGGATTATGGGAGTGTGTGACTTGAACTATTGATTGGTTTGTGCAGATATCTGATTATCTGCCACATTTAATTCACAACCAAATGTGTCTTTGTTCCAACCATCATGTAAGCCCATACAGAGGATAGGCTGGTTCACTTAAAGAGAATCTTTTCTATGATCAGATAGGAATCATGTCATACATGAGTAGGCTCCATAAGATCTAGTTCACCTAACTTCAGATTGAATTTAATAGTATACAAATGCATTCATTTCCTCTACATTAATGCAATCTAGGATACTATTGGAGTGAAAAAAGGGTCTAAAGAAGAACAGAGGCTAGGCTATATTAGTAACAAGTAAATCCTTTGTGTGTGCTTATAAAAGGTCTCTTTGGGGATAAACACCAATCATAAGGTCTGAGACGACCCATAAAGCAATTGATCATATCACGATCTATTTTATAAGCCTACTTGGGTATTGAGTATTTATTTATAAAAACTTAATTTTTTGCACTCGATAGTTTCAACTCGAGAAAAAAGAATCCAGTAAAAATTTTATTTTACTTACATAAAACCATTCATATATCGTATATGTTCATATATCGTATATGCAGGTGTCTAGATAACATATATTTTATATGGATTCATTTGTTTCTTTTGATTCTTGCTCGAGCCAGATGATGAAAAATTATCATGTCCGGTTCCTCCGGGGGATGCATCTATAAGAATTCGCCTATCCCAATAAAAAAAAGCTGACTTGAATGATCCTATATTAAGAGCGAAATTGGCTAAAGGTATGGGTCATAATTATTACACGGAGCCCGCATGGCCCAATGATCTTTTATATATTTTCTAGTAGTAATTCTAGGTACTATTGCATGTAATGTAGGGTTAGCGGTTCTAGAACTATCAATGATTGGTGAACCGGCAGATCCATTTGCAACTCCTTTGGAAATATTACCCGAATGGTATTACTTTCCCGTATTTCAAATACTTCGTACAGCACCCAATAAATTATTGGGTGTTCTTTTAATGGTTTCAGTACCTACGGGATTATTAACAGTACCTTTTTTTAGAGAATGTTAATAAATTCCAAAATCCATTTCGTCGTCCAGTAGCGACAATTGTATTTTTGATTGGTACCGCAGTGGCCCTTTGGTTAGGTATTGGTGCAACATTACCTATTGATAAATCCCTAACTTTAGGTCTTTTTTAAATTGATTCAATTGTGAAATAAAATATCACGACGTATGTATCTAGGGAACAGTCGCTTCAAAGTGAATTCTCCTTAGATACATCTATTCAATTAGATTATGAATCTATGCGAATTCCGAATATATGAATTGTCCTAAAGATTCAAAACCTATTTTCGGCCTTTTTCTAAAAAAAAGATGAAAAAAAATCTAATGAATTTAAAACTTATTTTTCGGTAAATCAATTACGAATTTTTTTTCTAGAATGCCTAAAATTTGTTTGATATCTTCTATGCGAAAATGTTCCATTTTCATAAGATCTTCTTGACTGTTATTCAAAAGGTCCAACAATGTATATATATTGGACCTTTTGAGACAATTATAGATCCTGGGAGGTAATTCTGATTGGTCAATAAAATTCGATTTCAACACCATTTTTTTTTAATTTTTTGTCACTTTAGCCAATCTATCATAAAAGGTAAAAGGGGGTAAAGGAACCATGTGTTGATTGCCCTCTAAATTTAAATTTTCTTCTTTGGTATGTAAAAAGGGAATCAATAAATTAATCAAATTCCAGGAGGCTTCATAAAGTGCTTCTTTAGGAGTTAAACTTCCATTTGTCCATATTTCGAGAAATAGTATCTCTTTGTTACCATTTCCATAAGAATGAATACTATGATTCGTATTTCGAACAGGCATGAATACATGATATATAGGATAACTTCCATCTTGAAAGGTATTTGGCGCTTTTATAAGATATTCGTGATTCTTCCCTATCTGTAATCCAATAACAAACTCAATGGGTTCCGTCACGCTAGCTATATGCTGTGTATTATCGAGGATTTCTACATAAGGCGGTAAGATGATATCTTGAGCAGTTACATATCCGGGGCCCCTGACACAAATAGACGCCTCACAAGTTCCATAGAGATTACTTCTCAATACGATTTCTATTAAATTCATTAAAATTTCATGTACTGATTCTTGAATACCCATTATGGTAGAATATTCGTGTGATATTTTCTCAGATTTTGCGCGTGTGATACATGTTCCTTCGATTTCTCCAAGCAAAGCTCTTCGCATAGCAATGCCTATTGTGTCTGCTTGAGCTTTCATACGCAGAGACAGAATAAAGCGCCCATAAAGAAGACACTTACTGTCTGCTTCTAACTCAACACACTTCCAATGTAGTGTCCGAGTAGATACTGTTATTTTCTTTCGAACCATAATAATATTATTTGATCAGATCATTGAATCATTTATTTCTCTTGTTTCTCTTCCTTTGTTTCTCTTGCTATTGAAATATCTTCAATTTTTATTTCTACACACGTCTTTTTTTCGGGGGTCTACAGCCATTATATGGCATAGA
>NC_136412.1:232500-235000 GCF_051521515.1 Lactuca serriola
TACGGAATCTGATTCTTTTGGGGTTATAGTTGATGGTTTATTTTGAATTCCATCTCTACTACTGGACGTGAGAGTTTCTTCTCATCCAGCTCCTCGCGAATAAAATGAATTCAAATTAAACATTTTGAATTCAATTCAGATAGAATATAATTTGAATGAAAATATACATGTATTTAATAAGTAATATAATGAATCAGGGATTTCATTTAATCTAGATCAAATATATTATGAATTTGTATATCTTGTTTGTAAAGATAACTAAATATATTAAATAAGATAACTATTTTCTTCTTATATTTATCTATTTTAGACTGTTAAAACGAATCTTTCTTTTATTTTACTCTTTATCGTATTGGATTGACCCAAATTTAGCAATCCAAGAAAATAAAGTGTTCGCGGGCGAATATTTACTCTTTTAATTTCTATTTCAGTTCTATAATTAGCCCATAACATTTCCTAATAGATGAATTGGTTTTTGGTCGGTTCCGCCATCCCGATCCATGAATCATTCGAATTCATTTTCACTAGATTCTTTTGAATTCACAGGTTCCATCGTTCCCATCGCTTCTTACTTAATGGTTATGTCTGAATTCCACAATGGAGCTATTAGTTCTTGAGTCAATATTCTTAGCCTTTATTGGCTCGAAGCTCTTTATTTTTTGTTCGATGAGCAGATACATTTAATGTTAATGATGAATCCGTATTGATGCTTTATTATACAACTTTTTCTAAGATGACTCATAGACCTTACATATTGGAATTCTATATCATCAATATTCTTTTTCTTTCTTTCTCTCATCCTTCCATTTGTCCATACCCTTTCTTTTTTATTTCGATTGACAACTTAGAAGCATATTTTTTAATAAATAATAAAAAAATATTTCAGTTGCTACAACAATATGAACAATATATCATATCTTGACTAATTCTTTGGATCCAGATAATACGAAGTGATGAGTTGGTTATTACTTCTATAGTTATTTGTTTATACCGTGGGGCTGGTTTTTTATACTAACCCTTAAAAAACCAACGAGTCACACACTAAGTATAGCAATTTTATCAAAAGATTAATTGAATTTTTATTCAACCCTATAGAATTATAATTGTTCATTTTTTTATTGAACACAAATAAAAAGAAGAAACTAATTTCTCATTTTTTGTTCCATCGTTGGATAGAATGCAAAAGGAATAAATGTTTATTATCCCCCGTCTATAAATATCCAAATTTTGATGCCTAATACCCTATAGATCGTTCGAACTGTATAGCAAAAATAATCAATTTTAGCTCAAATGGTTTGTAGTGGAACCCTCCCCTCTCTGATCCATTCAACACGCACAATTTCTTTTCCGTCGATACGTCCTGCAATTTGCACTTGAATTCCTTTTGTATCTGCTTGTTCAGTTAATTCTATAGCCTTTTTCATTGCTTTGCGAAAAGAAACTCTATTTTTAATTGGCCCACTATAGATTCTGCAAGAATATTAGGGTTTCCATAAAGCTTTTCAATTCGTGTGATAGCAATGTTAAGTTTTCTATTTACAGAATCAAATTCTTTTTGTAAATTCATCTGTAATTCTTCGATTCCTTGGGGTCGAATTTCAATTAAGATTTTTGGAAATCCCATATAGATTATGATTTTGGATCAGGTCGATTCTTTTTTGAATCTCCATACGTGCAATTCCCTCAACGCCAGAAGATGTTTTCATATTTTTTTGTACATAATTCTGGATATAAGTTCTTATTTCTCTATCTTCTTGCAGACCCTCGGAATAATTTTTTAGTTGTGCGAACCAAAGGGAATGATGACCTTGGGTTGTACCAAGTCTGAAACCAATTGGATTTATTTTTTGTCCCATGTTCGCCCATTACTATACATATCATAATACGACATAGTTGTATGCTTTTTTATCGATTTAGGTTTTTGTGACCATGTAATAGAGTCGGTATCTATATATTCATCTAAGGATATATCTTTCATTAGAATACTTATATGGCAGGTAGGTTTTTGTATCGCGAAACTACGCCCTCGAGCGCGAGGTTTTAATCTCTTCACAATAGTACCTCCATTGACTTCAGCTTTACTAATGACTAAATTTACTTCATTCGAACCCATATTGAAACTAGCATTTGCTGCTGCAGAATAAACTAATTTAAAAATTGGATAACATGGTCGATAAGGCATGAGTTCTAATATCATAAGTGTTTCTTCGTAGGAACGCCCACGAAATTGATCAATTACCCTTCGCGCTTTGTGAGCAGACATAAATATATGTTAACATAAAGCGTATACTTCTGTTGTTCTCTTATTTAACATAAAGTTCCCCTCCTACTAATCAATGACAAATATCTATATATATTATTATACATAAACAAACGTTTTTTAACGATGTGATCTATTATCGCTTTTTGCATGGCCTCGGAAAATTAAAATAGGTGCAAATTCTCCCAATTTGTGTCGTACCATACGATCTGTTATATAAATAGGTAAATGTTCCTTTCC
>NC_136412.1:237500-245000 GCF_051521515.1 Lactuca serriola
TTCTTAGATTCCTGGACCCAATTCAATTCTGTGGGATCTTTCATTCACATTTTTTTCCACCAAGAACGTTTTATAAAACTTTTTGACTCCCGAATTTGGAGTATCCTACTTTCACACAATTCACAGGGCTCAACAAGCAATCGATATTTCACGATCAAGGGTGTAATACTCTTTGGAGTAGCGGTTCTTATATATCGTATTAACAATCGAAATATGGTCGAAAGAAAAAATCTCTATTTGATAGTGCTTCTTCCTATACCTATGAATTCCATTGGACCCAGAAATGATACATTGGAAGAATCTGTTGGGTCTTCCAATATCAATAGGTTGATTGTTTTGCTCCTGTATCTTCCAAAAGGAAAAAAGATCTATGAGAGTTCTTTCCTGAATCCGAAAGAGAGTACTTAGGTTCTTCCAATCACTAAAAAGCGTAGCATGCCTTAATCTAACTGGGGTTCGCGGTGGTGGAGGGACTGGATCGAAAAAAAGAAGGATTCTATTTGTAAGATATCTAATGAAACCATCGTTGGAAGTGAGGTCTTATTCAAAGACAAAGATCTCAAATATCTGGAGTTTTTTTGTATATTATAAGGATGATCTGATCAGTAAGGACCATGATTGGGAATTGTTTGATCGTCTTTCTTTGAGGAAGAGGCAAAATAGAATCAACTTGAATGCGGGACCACTATTTGAAATCTTAGTGAAACACTAGATTTGTTATCTCATGTCTGCTTTTCGTTAAAAAATACCAATTGCAGTGGAGGGTTTTTTCAAACAACAAGGGTCTGGGTCAACTATTAAATAAAATGATATTGAGCATGTGTCCCATCTCTTCTCGAGAAACAAGTCGGCTATTTCTTTGCAAAATTGTGCTCAATTTCATATGTGGCAATTCCGCCAAGATCTCTTCGTTAGTTGGGGGAAGAATCCGCCCGAATCGGATCTTTTGAGAAACGTATCGAGAGAGAATTTGATTTTGTTAGACAAGGTGTGGTTGGTAAACAAGGATCGGTTTTTTCGCAAGGTACGGAATGTATCGTCAAATATTCAATATGATTCCACAAGATCTAGTTTCGTTCAAGTAAGGGATTCTAGCCAATTGAAAGGATCTTCTGATAAATCCAGAGATCATTTTGATTCCATTAGTAACGAGGATTCAGAATATCACACATTGATCGATCAAAGAGAGATTCAACAACTAAAAGAAAGATTGATTCTTTGGGATCCTTCCTTTCTTCAAACGGAAGGAACAAAGATAGAATCAAACCGATTCCTGAAATGCCTTTCTGGATATTCCTCATTGTCTCGACTATTCATGGAACGTGAGAAGCAGATGATTAATCATCTGCTTCCAGAAGAAATTGAAGAATTTTTTGGGAATCCTACAAGATCCGTTCGTTCTTTTTTCTCTGATAGATGGTTAGAATTTCATCTGGGTTCGAATCCTACTGAGAGGTCCACTAGAGATCAGAAATTGTTGAAGAAACAACAAGATCTTTCTTTTCTCAGGCGATCGGAAAATACCGTCTCAATTCATCCTATTTCATTAGATCCGAGATGTGATATGGTTCCAAAGGATGAATCGGGTATGGACAGTTCCAACAAGATTTCATTCTTGAACAAAAATCCATTTTTTGATTTATTTCATCTATTCCATGACCGGAACAGAGGAGGATACACGTTACACCACGATTTTGAATCAGAAGAGAGATTTCAAGAACTAGCAGATTTATTCACTCTATCAATAACCGAGCCGGATCTGGTGTATCATAAGAGATTTGCCTTTTCTATTGATTCCTATGGATTGGATCCAAAAAAATTCTTGAATGGGGTACTCAACTCCAGGTATGAATGGAAAACGACATCTTTATTGGTTTTATTGGTTCTACTTCCTATTTTTTATGAAGAGAATGAATCTTTTTATCGAAGGATCAGAAAAAAAAGGGTCCGGATCTCCTGCGGGAATGATTTGGAAGAGCCAAAACCAAAAATAGTGGTATTTGCTAGCAACAACATAATGGAGGCAGCCAATCAATATAGATTGATCCGAAATCTGATTCAAATCCAACATAGCACCCATAGGTACATAAGAAATGTATTGAATCGATTCTTTTTAATGAAGAGATTCGATCGCAACTTCAAATATGGAATTCAAAGGGATCAAATAGGAAAGGATACTCTGAATCATAGAACTCTAATGAAATATATGATCAACCAACATTTATCTAATTTGAAAAAGAGTAAGAAGAGATAGTTTGATCATATTATTTTTTTTTCTCGAACCAAGAGATCCATGAATCGGGATCCTGATGCATATAGCTAAAATGGTCCACTGGGAGCATGAATTTCCAGGAACATTTCGTTTCTGAGCAGAAGAGCCGTTTTCAAGTAGTGTTCGATCGATTATGTATAAATCAATATTCGATTGATTGGTAAGAGGTTATCGACAAAAAAGATTTGTCTAAGCCACTTTGTTTCTTTTTGTCCAAGTTGCTTCTTTTTTTGTCTAACTCACTTCCTTTTTTGTTTGTCAGTTTCGGGAATATCCCCATTCATAGGTCAGAGATCTACATCTATGAATTGAAAGGTTCGAATGATCCACAGTTTTTAGAATCAATAGGGCTTCAAATCGTTCATTTGAAAAAATTGAAACCCTTCTTATTGGATGATCATGAGACTTGCCAAAAATCTAAATTCTTGATCAATGGAGGAACAATATCACCATTTTTGTTCAATAAGATACCAAAGTGGATGATTGACTCATTCCATACTAGAAATAATCGCAGGAAATCCTTTGATAACACGGATTCCTATTTCTCAATGATATTCCACGATCAATACAATTGGCTGAATCCCGTGAAATCATTTCATAGAAGTTCATTGAGATCTTCTTTTTATAAAGCAAATCAACTTTGATTCTTGAATAATCCACATCACTTCTGCTTCTATTGTAACAAAAGATTCCCCTTTTATGTGGAAAAGGCCTGTAAATAATTATGATTTTATGTATGGAAAATTCCTCAATATCTTGTTCATTCGCAACAAAGTATTTTCTTTGTGCGTCGGTAAAAAAAAACATGCTTTTTGGGGGAGAGATACTCTTTCAGTAATCGAGTCATAGGTATCTAACATATTCAATCCTAAGGTTTTTCCATAAAGTGGTGACAAAACGTATAACTTGTTCAAATCTTTCCATTTTCCAAGTCGATCCAATCCATTCGTTCGTAGAGCTATTTACTCGATCGCAGACATTTCTGGAACACCTCTAACAGAGGGACAAATAGTCAATTTTGAAAGAACTTATTTTCAACCTCTTTCAGATATGAATCTATCTGATTTAGAAGGGAAGAACTTGTATCAGTATCTCATTTTGAATTCAAACATGGGTTTGATTCACAATCCATGTTATGAGAAATATTTACCATCCAAAAAGAGAAAAAAACGGAGTCTTTGTCTAAAGAAATGCGTTGAGAAAGGGCAGATATATAGAACTTTTCAACGAGATAGTGCTTATTCAACTCTCTCAAAATGGAATCTATTCCAAACATATATGCCATGGTTCCTTACTTTGACAGGGTACAGATATCTAAAGTTTTTATTGTTAGATATTTTTTTAGACCTATTGTCGATACTAAGTAGTAGTCAAAAATTTGTATCCATTTTTCATAATATTATGCATGGATCAAATATATCATGGTGAATTCTTCAGAAAAAATTATGTCTTCCACAAAGGAATCTGATAAGTGAGATTTCGAGTAAGTGTTTGCATAATCTTCTTCTGTCCAAAGAAATTATTCATCGAAATAATGTGTCACCATAGATATCGACACATCTGACAAATGTTTGGGAGTTCCTCTATGCAATCCTTTTCCTTCTTCTTGTTGCTGCATATCTCGCTTGTACATGTCTTCTTTTTGTTTTCGGGGCCTCTAGTGAGTTATAGACAGAGTTCAAAAAGGTCAAGTCTTTGATGATTCCATCATCTATGATTGAGTTACGAAAACTTCTGGATAGGTATCCTACATCCGAACCGAATTCTTTCTGGTTAAAGAATCTCTTTCTAGTTGCTCTGAAACAATTAGGAGATTCTCTATGTGGCAACATGCTATTGGGTGGTGGTACCGCTTATAGGGTCAAATCAATACGCTCTAAGAAGAAATATTTGAATATAAATCTCATCGATATCATCGATCTCATAAGTATCATACCAAATCTCATCAATCTAATTACTTTTTTGAGAAATACGAGACATCTAAGTCATACAAGTAAAGGGATCTATTCATTGATAATAAAAAGAAAAAACGTGAACGGGGACTGGGACTGGATTGATGATAAAAAAGAATCCTGGGTTGCAAATAGCGATTCGATTGATGATGAAAAAGAGAATTCTTGGTTCAGTTCTCCACCTTAACGACATAAAAAAGGATTGATCAAATTTTATTGAGTCTGACTCATAGTGATCATTTCTCAAAGCATGACCCTGATTATCAAATGATTGAACAACCGGGAGCAATTTACATACAATACTTAGTTGACATTCATAAAAAGTATGAATTATGAGTTCAATACATCCTCTTTAGCAGAAAGACGGATATTCCTTGTTCATTATCAAACAATCACTTATTCACAAACTTTGTGTGGGGCTAACAGTTTGCATTTCCCATCTCATGGAAAACCCTTTTCGCTCCGCTTAGCCTTATCCCTCTCTAGGGGTACTTTAGTAATAGGTTCTATAGGAACTGGAAGATCTTATTTGGTCAAATACCTAGCGAAAAACTCTTATCTTCCTTTCATTACGGTATTTCTGAACAAGTCCCGGGATAACAAGTCTCAAGTTTTTGATAATATTGATGTTGATGCTGGTGACGATAGTGATGCTAGTGACAATATTGATGCTAGTGACGATATCCTTGATATGGAGCTAGAACTGATAACTAGCATGAATGCGCTAACTACGGATATGATGCATGAAGATGAAGACCTACTTTATATCACCCTTTAATTCGAATTAGCAAAAGCAATGTCTCCTAGCATAATATGGATTCCAAACATTCATGATCTGGATGTGAACGAGTCGAATTACTTGTCCCCAGGTCTATTAGTGAACCTTCTCTCCAGGGATTATGAAACTAGAAATATTCTTGTTATTGCTTCGACTCATATTCCCCAAAAAGTGGATCCCGCTCTAATAGCTCCAAATAAATTAAATATGTGCATTAAGATACGAAGGCTTCTTATTCCACAACAATGAAAGCACTTTTTCACTCTTTCATATACTAAGGGAATTTCACTTGGAAAAGAAAATGTTCCATACTAATGGATTCAAGTCCATAACCAAGGGTTCCAATGCACGAGATCTTGTAGCACTTACCAATGAGGCCCTATCGATTAGTATTACACAGAATAAATCAATTATAGATACTAATACAATTAGATCCGCTCTTCATAGACAAATTTGGGATTTGTGATCCCAGGTAAGATCGGTCCAGGATCATGGGATCCTTTTCTATAAGATAGGAAGGGTTGTAGCACAAAATTTACTTTTAAGTAATTGCCCCATAGATCCTATATCTATCTATATGAAAAAGAAATCATGTAACGAAGTGGATTATTATTTGTACAATTGGTACTTTGAACTTGGAACGAGCATGAAGAAATTAACGATACTTCTTTATCTTTTGAGTTGTTCTGCCGGATCGGTCACTCAGGATCTTTGGTCTCTACCCGGACTCGATGAAAAAAATGGGATCACTCGTTATGGACTCATTGAGAATGATTCTGGTCTAGTTTGTGGCCTATTAGAAGTGGAAGGCGCTCTGGTGGGATCCTCATGGACATGCAGTCAGTTTGATAAGGATCGAGTGACATTGCTTCTTCGACCCGAACCAAGGAATCCCTTAGATATGATGCAAAATGGATCTTGTTCTATCCTTGATCAAATATTTCTCTATGAAAAAGACAAATCGGAGTTTATGAAACTAGAAATATTCTTGTTATTGCTTCGACTCATATTCCCCAAAAAGTGGATCCCGCTCTAATAGCTCCAAATAAATTAAATATGTGCATTAAGATACGAAGGCTTCTTATTCCACAACAATGAAAGCACTTTTTCACTCTTTCATATACTAAGGGAATTTCACTTGGAAAAGAAAATGTTCCATACTAATGGATTCGGGTCCATAACCAAGGGTTCCAATGCACGAGATCTTGTAGCACTTACCAATGAGGCCCTATCGATTAGTATTACACAGAATAAATCAATTATAGATACTAATACAATTAGATCCGCTCTTCATAGACAAATTTGGGATTTGTGATCCCAGGTAAGATCGGTCCAGGATCATGGGATCCTTTTCTATAAGATAGGAAGGGTTGTAGCACAAACTTTACTTTTAAGTAATTGCCCCATAGATCCTATATCTATCTATATGAAAAAGAAATCATGTAACGAAGTGGATTATTATTTGTACAATTGGTACTTTGAACTTGGAACGAGCATGAAGAAATTAACGATACTTCTTTATCTTTTGAGTTGTTCTGCCGGATCGGTCACTCAGGATCTTTGGTCTCTACCCAGACTCGATGAAAAAAATGGGATCACTCGTTATGGACTCATTGAGAATGATTCTGGTCTAGTTTGTGGCCTATTAGAAGTGGAAGGCGCTCTGGTGGGATCCTCATGGACATGCAGTCAGTTTGATAAGGATCGAGTGACATTGCTTCTTCGACCCGAACCAAGGAATCCCTTAGATATGATGCAAAATGGATCTTGTTCTATCCTTGATCAAAGATTTCTCTATGAAAAAGACAAATCGGAGTTTATGAAACTAGAAATATTCTTGTTATTGCTTCGACTCATATTCCCCAAAAAGTGGATCCCGCTCTAATAGCTCCAAATAAATTAAATATGTGCATTAAGATACGAAGGCTTCTTATTCCACAACAATGAAAGCACTTTTTCACTCTTTCATAAACTAAGGGAATTTCACTTGGAAAAGAAAATGTTCCATACTAATGGATTCGGGTCCATAACCAAGGGTTCCAATGCACGAGATCTTGTAGCACTTACCAATGAGGCCCTATCGATTAGTATTACACAGAATAAATCAATTATAGATACTAATACAATTAGATCCGCTCTTCATAGATAAATTTGGGATTTGTGATCCCAGGTAAGATCGGTCCAGGATCATGGGATCCTTTTCTATAAGATAGAAAGGGTTGTAGCACAAAATTTACTTTTAAGTAATTGCCCCATAGATCCTATATCTATCTATATGAAAAAGAAATCATGTAACGAAGTGGATTATTATTTGTACAATTGGTACTTTGAACTTGGAACGAGCATGAAGAAATTAACGATACTTCTTTATCTTTTGAGTTGTTCTGCCGGATCGGTCACTCAGGATCTTTGGTCTCTACCCGGACTCGATGAAAAAAATGGGATCACTCGTTATGGACTCATTGAGAATGATTATGGTCTAGTTTGTGGCCTATTAG
>NC_136412.1:265000-302500 GCF_051521515.1 Lactuca serriola
ATATCCAACAAGAGTTTCCATTGAATGAATAACAGATGCCGATCCTAAATACAATAATGCTTTGGAATAAGCATGAGTAATCAAATGAAATAAAGCACTGCGATAAGACCCCATACCTAGAGCTAACATCATATAACCCAGTTGAGACATTATGGAATAAGCTAAACCCCTCTTAATGTCTTTTTGAGCAAGAGCTAAAGTAGGTCCTAAAAAAACTGTTATTATCCCTATCAAAGAAATAAAATTCATTATGTGGGATATAACTCTGAAAAGAGGCATAAGTCGAGCTACAAGAAAAATTCCCGCTGCTACCATTGTAGCAGCATGTATAAGGGCCGAAATAGGAGTTGGCCCTTCCATTGCATCAGGTAACCATACATGAAGGGGAAATTGTGCAGATTTCACAATCTCACCGGAAAATAAAAGAATAGCACACAAAGTAACAAATAAAAAATTGACCTCATTATTAGAAATCAAGTTATCGAAGATTTGGAATAAATCACGAAATTCGAAACTCCCCGTATCCAATAAAACCCTAAAATGCCTAATAATAAACCAAAACCGCCAACACGATTAGTTACAAACGCCTTTTGACAAGCTTTTGCTGCAACAAGTCGTGTGAACCAAAATCCTATTAATAGATACGAACATATTCCAACTAATTCCCAAAAAATATAAATTTGTATCAAATTTGAACTAGTAACTAATCCCAACATGGAAGTACTGAAAAAACTCATATAAGCAAAAAATCTCAAATATCCGTGGTCATGAGACATATAATTATCACTTTAAATAAGAACCATAATTCCAACAGTAGTGATTAATATTAACATAATAGAAGTAAGCGGGTCGATCAAGTATCCGAATTCTAAAGAAAAATAATTATTGATAATCCAAGACCATACATGACATAATTGCTATTTATTTGCTGAATAGACAGATTCATGGAAAAAATCATGACTATACTTAACAACAAAACACTCTTAAAAGACCACATACGACGAAGACTTTTTGTTGCCGTCGGAAAAAGAAGTCCCAACCCTATTAACATAGGAACTAGAAGTTGAAGGAAAGGTATTATCCACGCATATTGATATGTCTGTTCCATAAAAAAAGTTTTTTTATTCTTAATTAATTGTTTCCGATTCACCGGATCTTACCTCGTTCGAAAAAAGTCAATAAAAAATCAAGATATGCACTAACTTATTTAATAATTTTAAATAATTTTAGATTAATATTTATTCTGAGTCTTTTCAGAATCGTTCAAATCAAATATTCAAAACAAGAAGTTACAATTTGTCAAATGAGATGACCAAGTTAGATATAAAAATGAATATTTGTAACATGAAAATCCAAATCTAAATTATTATTACGAGAAATTCTCATAATAATAATTTAGATTCATAGAAAGGATAAAAAATTACGCTAAAAATAGTACTTGATGCTAATATGAATTATTGGATTAACTAAGGTCATCGGTCTAATGAAATAAAAACTCTTGAGTTTAGTTAGTTTCTTTCAACGCATTAACTAATTCATTATGGGATTGATTTTTTTCCATTTCAATCAAAACGATTTCTTAGTAAACGTTAGAATATTATAGATCTAAAATGAACTTTTTTATCGAGAAAGGGGAAAAAACGCTTGAGATATTTTTTTATCAAACCACGTATCCTTTAACAGATTTATTAGTAATCTGATTCGAATTTCAAAATTGAATTTAGAAGTACCCTTTTCTCGAGTTTGACTAAAAAAAGACTCAAGTTTTTTAGTAGGCAAAAGTTTACAATTGACGTATTTTATTAGTTGTAAATAAAGTCTAGAATGACGAAAATCAAGGTCTTTTAGGTTCTTTCTTTATTTTTGTTAAATCATTAAGTTTCATTTCTATGACGTAGCATATTCTAAAGATATAAATTTGAGAGGAGAATTAAGAGTTTCAAACCAAAAATTTTTGGTTTGACAAATCTTGTATGGAATCAAAATTTTATTATTTCGAGTAATTTTTGATCCAATTTAACGGATCTTTTACATATCTATATTTCTTTTTTATGAAGAGAATATTATTTATAGAAAAAATAGATAATGAATAAGAAATAATAATTTGTTTTGAATAATAGATGTCTATCACATCCAACTATAACAATGATTTTCAAATGGCAGTTCCAAAAAAACGTACTTCTATATCAAAAAAGCGTATTCGTAAAAATATTTGGAAAAGGAAAGGATATTTGGCAGCGTTAAAAGCTTTGTCATTAGGGAAATCTCTTTCTACTGGGAATTCCAAAAGTTTTTTTGTACGACAAACAAATAAGTCCTAAAATATTGGAATAATCGGAATGGATTTGACTCACAAATTTGGCTCAATACATTTTGAATATGAAATTAACAATGGGCAGTCCCTATTCTAATCAATAAGAAATAGACCAGTACAAGATTTTTTATTTCTTTGTAGTATATTTTCACTAATATTTTTATGATGAGGAGTCTTATTTTCCCCATCGACCTTTACAATAATGAACAATTTTTCTCTTTCTCGGGAAGAGCAGATATAATATTTTTAGTTCAAATTAATGGATTGTTGAAACTAATGGATTACATGGTAAAAATTTTTGGATAACTTTATGACTTCTTAATTTATAATTTTTAGTAATTACTATATGAAATGGATTTACCATATATCTCCAATTTTGAGTCCAATTAATAAAAGAACTCCATTGTTGAGATATTATGTATAACTAATCTGTCAATGTACAAATAATGTGTCAATTTGAAGTAATCCAAAATAACCTATTTTGGATTCATTGAAAAAATTAATTTTTTGTTCGAAATTTATGAAATCAGATAAACGAGAAATAATGAAGTATCAATAAAAGTAAAAAAAGAAAACAGTTTTTTTATTCTATCGAGAGAATAATCAACTTACAACAGTTGGATTTTAGAATAGGATAAACTATGTCAAAGCCCAAAGATAAGATAAATAAACGGACACCCTAATAAATGAAACTAATGAACCTTCAAATTGACTTTTGAACTCATTTTTTTATCAATTTGAGTGTTGACTAAAAAACTTATTTGATTGAATTGACTTGTTCAATATCGACGA
The DNA here is from genome assembly GCF_051521515.1 of Lactuca serriola. Classification (NCBI taxonomy): domain Eukaryota; kingdom Viridiplantae; phylum Streptophyta; class Magnoliopsida; order Asterales; family Asteraceae; genus Lactuca; species Lactuca serriola. The sequence goes on from NC_136412.1 coordinate 268,107, forward strand.
TTGAATATAAATAGGCTATTATTAATTCGAGTAAGCCGCTATGGTGAAATCGGTAGACACGCTGCTCTTAGGAAGCAGTGCTAGAACATCTAGGTTCGATTCCGAGTAGCGGCATGACATATGCTAAAAGATATCCTATAGATCCTATAATAAAAATAAATTAAACTCCCGATTTCTAATTCTTAATTAATATTAATTTAGGGGATTCCCTCCCTTTTTTTCATTTTTATGATATTTTCAACTTTAGAGCATATATTCACTCATATTTCCTTTTCAACTGTTTCAATTGTAACTAGAATTCATTTGATAACCTTATTGGGCAATGAAATCATAAAACCATATGATTCGTTAGAAAAGGGGATGATAGTTACTTTTTTATGTCTAACAGGATTATTAATCACTCGTTGGATATATTCGGGCCATTTCCCACTAAGTGATTTACATGAATCATTAATTTTTGTTTCATGGAGTTTCTACCTTATTCATATAGACCCTTATTTCAAAATAAGAAAAAATTATTAACCAAAATAACTGCCTCAAGTACTATTTTTACCCAGGGCTTTGCTACTTCGGGTCTTTTAACTGAAATGCGTAAACCCACAATATTAGTACCTGCTCTACAATCGGAGTGGTTTCTAATGCACGTAAGTATGATGATATTGAGCTATGCGGCTCTTCTTTGTGGATCCTTATTCTCAGTAGCACTTCTAGTCATTACATTTAGAAAGATTTTTTATAGTTATAAAAGTAATAATTTCTTAAAATTAAATAAGTCTTTTTCATTTGGTGAAATCCAATACAAGAATGAAAGAAACAATATTTTTAAAAAAAATTACTTTTTGTCTGCTAAGAATTATTACAAGGCCCAATTGATTCAACAATTAGATTATTGGAGTTATCGTGTGATTAGGATTTATATTTTTAACCATAGGTATGGGCTAATGAAGCATGGGGATCATATTGGAGTTGGGATCCAAAGGAAACTTGGACCTTTATTACTTGGATCATATTCGCAATTTATTTGCATATTCGAACAAATAAAAATTTTCAGGGGGCAAATTCCGCAATTGTGGCGACTCTAGGCTTTCTTATAATTTGAATATGCTATTTTGGGGTAAATCTATTAGGAATAGGGCTACATAGTTATGGTTCATTTACGTTAACCTCTAGTTAACTTCCAGAAAAGTTCTTACGAATACAAACGGAATACGGTGTATATAAAACACCTTGTGTCAACCGGCGACAACCGTGTGAATCAAGTCAAGTAGTGTAGTGATTCACACAGTTCTTGCAATGACCAAGTATATTGAGTGAAAATTCAAATTCATATTTTGATTTTATAAAAATTTAAGATTTAAGAGAATAAAAATTTAAGATTTAAGAGAATAAAAATCCTTCTTCTTTTTTCTTTTCATTAGTCAACCAACTCTTAAAAATCATAGGAGTTTTTTTCTTTAAGATAACTATCTATAAAAATAATTAGATAGAATACCTTCAACCTTGTCAACTGATAGTGAAAGAACAAAATTCGGATACATACCAATACCTATTACAGGTAGAAAAATGGAGATCGAAACAAATAACTCGCGCGGTCTAGAATAAAAAACAGAAGCATTTGGAGTATTAAATAACCTATATCCATAGAACATCTGGTGTAACATAGATAATGTATAAATAGGAGTTAATATCATTCCAATTGTCATTACAAAAGTGATGGCAATTTTAGGCATTAAAAGATATTTTTAGCTGGTAATTATTCCTAAAAAGACTATAACTTCTGCAACAAAACCACTCATACCCGGTAATGCAAGCGAAGCCATGGAAAAACTACTGAACATCATAAATATTTTTGGCATGGGGATAGCTACTCCGCCTATTTGTTCGAGATAAACAAGACGTATTTTATCATAACTCGTTCTTGCCAAGAACAAAAGTGCAGCACCAATAAACCCATGAGAGATTATTTGTAAAATAGCTCCATTGAGTCCCATATCGGTTATAGAAGCAATTCCTATAAGTATGAAACCCATATGAGATACGGAGGAATAGGCTAATCTTATTTTTAAATTGCGTTGGCCGGGAGATGTTGAACTTGCATAGATTATTTGTATTGTACCTACTATCATCAACCAAGGAGAAAATATAGAATGAGCGTGTGGTAATAATTCCATATTAATCCGAATCAATCCATACGCTCCAATTTTTAATAAAATTCCGGCTAGAAGCATACAAGTACTGTAATGTGCCTTTCCGTGGGTATCTAGTAACCATGTATGTAGGGGTAGAATCGGTAATTTGACAGAAAAGGCAATAAAAAATCCAATATAGAATATTATTTCCAAAGCCACATGGTCCGATTGATTCACTGATGTTTCAAAATTTAATTTTGGTTCATTAGAACCATATAAACCGACACCCAGAACTCCCATTAAGAGAAAAATGGAACCTCCCACCGTGTATAAAATAAATTTTGTGGCTGAGTAGAGACGTTTCTTTCCTCCCCACATGGATAGAAGTAGATAAACCGAAATTAATTCTAATTCCCACATGATGAAAAAAAGTAAAAGGTCCCGAGAAGAAAATGATCCTATTTGACCATTGTACATTGCTAACATCAAGAAATGGAATAATCAAGAATCCCGAGTAACAGGCCCGGCTGCTAAAGTAGCTAAAGTAGTGATAAATCCTATTAATAAAATGGGTCCTATAGACAGTCTATCTATTCCTAATTTCCAACGGAAATCAAAAAAATTGATCCATTTATAATCCTCTACTAGTTGGATTAATGGATCGTCCAATTGAAAATGATAATAGAATGCATAGGTTGTTAGAAGAAGTTCTAACATGCATATACATATAGTATACCACCTAATGACCCTATTTCCTTTATGTGGAAGAAATAAAATAAAGGAACCCGCAAATATTGGTAAAACTACAATTATTGTTAACCAAGAAAATTTGTTTGTGGTAAAGACAAGATACACTTGCACCAGAAAAACCTATGCCCAAAAATAAGATATTTTTGTGCACAGGTTTTGGCGGTAAAAAAAGGGCTCAAGTTGGGTTTTATGTAACGTATTAATAAACTATACCCATGTTGCGGGTTGTTTCATGACATAAATAAACTCGAACACTCAAGAAATCTGTTGGGCATGCGGATTCACATCTCTTACAACCGACACAATCCTCTGTTCTTGGAGCGGAAGCTATTTCTTTGGCTTTACATCCATCCCACGGTATCATTTCTAATACATCCATGGGACAGGCTCGGACACATTGCGTACATCCGATACATGTATCATTAATCTTTACTAAATGTGACATTGGATCTATCGATTTTTGAACGTGAGAAGGTTTCAATCTAGTAAATTGATAAATGAATTATATATTTAAATACTAGATTAATCGATGAGTTCCCCGATTTTTTTTTATCAATCTACTTCTTGATTGACAGTGCCAAAATACTTTGATTTCATATATTTGTGATAACATGAGGATACCTTACCTGACATGCTAATTTGAATTAATTATTAATTTATGAAAATTCTATTTTATATAATAATATTACTTATTCAACAAATTCGATTGATTTACACGAGTTGATTTTTTGTTACGATAAATTGATGAAACAATAGCGAGTTCAATAGCAGCTTCACCAGCAACAATAGCTATAACAAAAGTAGAGAAAATGCCTCCTTTTAATTGACGACTATCAAAAAAATCCGAAAATGTTACAAAATTGAGATTAACCGCATTTAATATAAGTTCAAGACACATAAGAGCCCTACCAATATTTCGACTTGTAATCAATCCATATAGACCGACAGAAAATTAACAGGCACTCAAAACAAGTACATGTTCAAGCATCATTAACCAACTCCTTATCAATCTCGATTCATTTCAATATGAACAACAATTTAACCAATTGGATTGACTAGAATATAACGAGTAATGGAATAAAGGAATATATTATATTGGGAATAGATCAAACTACTACTAAGAAACAATTTGTATTTTATATACAAAAATAGAAAAAAGGAAATGCATGTGATAGCTCATAACAAGGTTTTTCCTAGTTCTAAAGAGTTATTATTGACGAGCTACAACAATTGCGCCGATTAACGCAACTAAAAGAATTATTGAAATGAATTCAAACGGAAGAAAAAAAATATGTTGATAAATGAATCCCAATTTGTTGACTATTACTTATCAAATCTTGTTCTATAATCTGGTTTGCTTTTGTAGTCCAAATAATTCCGTACCATGACGTATTTGGAATAGTAGTAATTAGTGAAACAAAAAGACTTGTACATACCACCGAAGTTATTCCATCTCCAACGATCCAAAGATGGAAATCTTTGGAATATTCTGAACCATTTAAGAACATCACACCAAAAATTATTAAAACATTTATGGCTCCTACGTAAATAAGAAGCTGCACAGCAGCTACAAAATGGGAGTTTGATAGAATATAGAATAAACATATACAAACAAAAACCAATCCCAACGAAAAGACAGAATAAATAGGATTGGGAAGTAATACTACTCCCAGACCCCCTAATATAAGACCCAATCCCAGAAAGACTAAAAGAAAATCATGTATTAGTCTAGGTAAATCCATTATATATAAAATCAGAGATAAATAAATCAAAATCTTTCATAACTTTCTTGACTCGGTCAGGAAAAAAGAAGTAACTCTACTTTTTTTATAATAGTTCTTATAAAAAAATTCCATTTTCATGGGTATGGATTGATGGAGATATAATTATTGGCTTAATCTCTTGAAAGAGTAATTTGAATCTATATATTTGCAAATCCTCAATTTAGACAGAAATAGATTTTTAATATAAATTAAAACAGGATTCTCAGCCCCTAATCAATATAATTGTAATTATTCACCAAATAAAAAACTTCATTCTTTTAGATCAAAATGAGTTCTTAAGTTTTTATTTTAGGAAAATTGAGAATTGTTCGAATTGTGTAATCATCAATTACTGACATTGGTAAACGACCCAAAGAAATTTGATTATAATTCAATTCGTGACGATCATAAGTAGAAAGTTCATATTCTTCAGTCATTGATAAACAATTTGTTGGACAATACTCAATGCAATTACCACAAAATAGACATATTCCGAAATCAATACTGTAATTAAGCAATCGTTTCTTTCTAATATTAGTTTCCAATTTCCAATCAACAACGGGCAAATCTATAGGACATACACGAACACATACTTCACAAGCAATGCATTTATCAAATTCGAAGTGGATTCGACCGCGGAAACGCTCATATGTGATCAATTTTTTGTAGGGGTATTGAATAGTTACAAGTAAACGATTCGCATGTGATAAGGTAATCATGAAACCTTGACCAATATACCGTACGGCTCGTACTGTTTGTTGGCCATAATTCATGAACTCAGTTACCATAGGGAACATATCGTGAATATCTATAAAAAATAGGATACTTGTTTCTTTCTCTTGTTTTAGACAAGTTGTGAATATGAATATAGAAGTATTTTTTTTACAGTGAAATAAGTTGGGAACAAGTTGTTAATAACAGATTACTTAGAGAAATAGGTAAAAGAAATTTCCACCCAATATTTAATAATTGGTCCATTCTCAGTCTCGGTAAAGTCCATCTTGTTGCGATAGGAATGAACAAGAACAAATAAGTTTTAGCTAATGTAATAAAGATACCAATTATTGTTCCAAAGACTCTACCCCTTTTAGTAATTTCAAAAAACCTCGGGAACAAATATGTATGCAGTAGAAAGATTCCAACCCCCCAAGTAAAGAACTGTTACAAATAATGAAGAAACTAGTAGATTTAAATATGAACCAACGTAAAATATACCAAATTTTATACCGGAATATTCGGTTTGATACCCTGCTACTAATTCTTCTTCTGCTTTTGGTAAATTAAAGGGTAATCATTCACACTCGGCTGGGGAAGAAATTAGAAAAACTTGAAAGCCTATAGGTTGACGCCTCAAATTCCATCCCCAAAAACCATATTTTGACTGCGCTTCAACTATATCAACCGTACTTGAACTTTTAGATAATCATAGTGGATGATAACATCAGTGTTTGTCACACCCTCAAACTAGAACGGCGGAATCGTTTGAGGGCGGATGACTTCATGTAGTATCGAGACAATTGAATACATAGTAAAGAAAGCAATACAAATATAGTTTAAAAGTTTACATTGTTGAAAGGTACTTGTTTCAAAAGAAAATTACAATATGATGTTTAAAATGAAATTAAACTAATGCCGCAGTGTCCCTTCTTCAAAAGTTGCAGCTTACCTGTATTACTGAATGCCTGAGAAATACAAGTGGTTTTGAAAGAGTAGGTTAGCATTTAAGCTGGTGAGTTCATAAGTATTTAGTGACAATGTTTATATGAAAAAGAATGAAAATGGTTTGTTCATGTTAAATGTTCCAAGAAAATCCCATATTTTCTACTATAGTAGATTGTAGTTTGATTGTTCCAAGACTGTGATTGCAATAGTGCTTTTCATGCATAAAATAGTAGTTTTTTTGTGTAAATCGCTAAGGAATTTGAAAAACCCCGTAAATCAATGTGTTTTTAATACTGCATGTGAGTCTTATAACCATACTATTTGACCAGGATGCCTATAACAACGTTCTTCAAGCGTTGGAAAGTTATGACGTTTGTCACCCCAGGCTTGTCGACCTAGTTGTAGCTAACAACTTAGGTGCGGGATTGTCAATCCCATATAGATCTATACACAAGTATCACGCTCCCCCTATAAGGGATTATGGTATATAATACAGGACTTAAAATGCATACTCGAAAGTACGTGAAATGTCTCACAAAATTTAGTATAAAACATATTTACGTATAAAGATGTCCATTTGTTCTTGTATATAAGAATATCTCTTTGATGTGGTGTTCTTAGTATGTAAATGTTCATGATTTCCTCGTAAACTATACCCATTATAGTTTTTCAAAATGTATTTCGTTCGTATAGTAAACCCTAGGGTAATGCTCACTCATAAAGTATAACACATAAAGTGACTTGACTGATCACATATACCTAATGTAAAAATGGAGCGCATATATATATATATATATATATATATATATATATATATATATATATATATATATATATATAAACACGTTTTATTTCCACAAGACAAGGTGTTATTGAAAATATATATCTCATACGATAATACTCATGTAGTAGTTTATGAAACACATATGATTACTTAGCTAAAAAGTTTATATAGTGAATCGTTAAGTTATACATGATAATAACCGCGTGTTTTACTTGCATTCCCCCCCCCCCCTAATATTGTATAAAAAGCATTGATCAAACATTTAAAAGCGTAGTTTATAGGGGTATGAACTCACTTGAAAGACCAGAGAAGGCGAGATGAAAACCGAGCAGAACTTTGACTCGAGAAACTGGATTTTATCGGGATTCTCGGGAATCTCAGGAGCACAAATAACCCTCGTGGCTTGAGTATGGAAAACGGGGCTTCGGGATATCACGTGCACGGAAAACGAGGCAAAAACACAAGAAAGATGAGAGGAAATGAGCGGTTTCCCCGGAACCCTCGCATCCCTTTTATAGGGGCTGGGAACCACCTTGGCACGCTGGGCGTACGTGGTTACGCTGGGCGTACGCGTGCGTCATGCATGACCGCATCCTCGACTGCCTCGGAGCTCGGATGGGACGGGGCATAGCCTCGCATAGGGGTCGACGTGGACGATCCGAGGCCTAGTCCTCGAGTACGCTGGGCGTACGAGAGTACGCTGGGTGTAACTCGGATTGGTCCGGTGACTCCTCCTTCGGATAATACGGAAATTTGATTTAAATTTATATTTTTATTATTTAGTAAACTTCAAAAATTCATATCTTCTTCATACGAACTCCGTTTTCGACGTTCTTTATATCTACGCGTAGGTGAGACTACGCTCTACAACTTTCGTTTAGACTCCGTCTGCAAATTTTGAAATTATTTTTATTATTTATTTATTAAAAGGTCGGGTAAGAAAAGTTCGTTAGAAATTCATAACTTCTTTATCCGATGAATGTTTTTGCCTGACTTTTTACCGTTGAAAAACCATTGTCGAGACCATCGATTCTCATTTAGGTCATTCCGGCCAAAATTCGTTCGATCTCTGTTTCGAGTTTTTAGCTGTCTATCGCTATGTCGAACTTGGAAAAATCATAACTTCCTTATATGAAGTCAGATTTGGACGTTCTTTTTATGTACGATCACGGTTTAATGATATCTAACATAGTAGGTAACCAAATAGAGACTTTTGTACATTTTTATTTTCAAAGTTAATTTCATTATTTTCAAAAGTGGTTAAAATACTTGGCTTTTTAAGTCATTACATAGAATCGAATTATCGGGTTGTCACATCATCCCCCCATTAGAGGGAATTTCGTCCCGAAATATAATGTAAACAAAACACTTGTGGATTAGGGAAAAAGATGTGGGTACTTGTGTTTCATATGATCTTCGCGTTCCCAGGTGTATTCAGGTCCTCGCTCTACATTCCAGCGGACCTTCATGATGGGTATACGACTTTGTTTTGTTCTTTTAATTTCCCTATCCATGATTTCAATTGGTTCTTCTATGAAGTGGAGACTCTCGTTGATTTCGATCTCGTCTAGAGGGACGACGAAGGTCTCATCGGAAAAACATTTCTTCAAGTTTGACACATGAAAGGTAGAGTGTACGTTATTGAGTTCCTGCGGTAGACGAAGTTTGTAGGCTACCGGGCCGTTCCTTGCAAGGATCTCGAATGGTCCAATATACCTCGGGTTTAGTTTCCCACGTTTTCCGAAACGTGTTAACCCCTTCCAGGGTGAGACCTTTAATAGCACCCGGTCCCCTACCTGAAATTCCAAGGGTTTCTGTCTTTTGTCTGCATAACTCTTTTGTCTGTCTCTTGAAGCTTTTAGTCATTCCCGAATTTGTACAATCTTCTCGGTTGTCTCCCTTATGCTTTCTGGGCCAGTGAGAGTGTTGTCGGGTACTTGTCCCTTGGCTAGTTGTGTGTCACCTACTTCAGTCCAGCACAATGGTGATCTGCACTTCCATCCGTAGAGGGCTTCAAATGGAGCAACTTTAATGCTGGAGTGATAGCTATTGTTGTACGAAAATTTGACTAGTGGTAAATGGGTATCCCACACTTTACCAAAATCAATTACACAAGCTCTTAGCATATCTTCCAAGGTTTGTATGGTCCTCTCACTTTGACCGTCGGTTTGTGGATGGTAAGCAGTACTCATGTCGAGCCTCGTTCCTAGAGATTTTTGTAACGATTGACAGAACCGTGAGGTGAACCTACTATCTCTGTCGGAGATAATGGATATTGGTACACCATGTAGTCGCACAATCTCTTGGATGTAGGTTCGAGCTAGCTTCTCCATCTTGTTGGTTTCTCTTATTGGCAGGAAGTGTGCGGATTTTGTTAACCTATCCACGATTACCCAGATGGTGTCTAGTCCACCTGTTGTCTTGGGTAATTTGGTTATGAAGTTCATCGTTATCCGTTCCCACTTCCACTCGGGTATTTCGGGTTGTTGCAGCAATCCTGATGGCTTCTGGTACTCTAGCTTAACCTTAGCGCAAGTCAGACACTTACTCACATAGGTAGCGATCTCTACATTCATGTTCAGCCACCAATACAGTTTCTTGAGGTCCAAATACATCTTCTCCGAACCAGGATGCACAGAGTATCGAGTCTTATGAGCCTCGTTCATGACCACTTCTCTGAATCCACCAAACTTTGGTGTCCAGATCCGATCCATGAAGTAATGAACTCCGTCACCCTTGACTTCAAGATTTTTGTCCATTCCTCTTAGGGTTTCACCTGCCACGTTCTCTGCTTTCAAGGCCTCTCTCTGAGCTTCCTTGATTTGTGTGGACAGATGTGAATGGATCGTCATGGTTAAGGATTTCACTCGGCGACCTGAGTATTCTTTCCGACTAAGGGCACCAGCTACTACATTCGCTTTTCCTGGGTGATAGCGAATCTTGCATTCGTAGTCATTCAGTAGTTCAACCCATCGTCTCTGCCTCATATTGAGTTCTTTTTGGTTAAGGATGTGTTGAAGGATCTTGTGATCGGTGAATATCGTGCATTTCGTGCCATAAAGATAGTGTCTCCAGATTTTTAGCACAAAAACAACTGCTCCTAGTTCAAGATCGTGGGTAGTGTAATTGACTTCGTGTGTATTGAGTTGTCTTGATGCGTAAGTGATGACCTTACCTCATTGCATTAGTACGCATCCAAGACCTTGATTAGATGCATCACAGTAGACCACAAAGTCTTATGTTCCTTCTGGCAAGGACAATATAGGTGCGCTGCATAGTGCTTGCTTCAGTGTTTGGAATGCAGCGTCTTGTCTTTCTTCCCAATTGAAAGTAACACCATTTTGGGCCAGGGTGGTAAGTGGATTCGCAATCTTCGAGAAGTTCTGTATGAACCTTCGGTAGTAGACAACAAGGCCCAAGAATTGTCGAATTTCCGTTGGGGTTCTTGGAGCTGACTAGTTCTCGATTACTTTGATTTTGGAAGGGTCCACGTGTATTCTGTCTTTGATAACCACGTGACCAAGGAAATCTACCTTCCGAATCCAAAATTCGCACTTGGAGAATTTTTACGTATAGCTTCTATTTTCTTAGCATTTCCAAGACTTGTCGGAGGTGTTGACCGTGATCCTCTTTAGTCTTCGAATAAATGAGTATGTCATCTATGAATACGATCACAAACTTTTCTAGAAACGAATGACACACCCGGTTCATTAAGTCCATGAACACTGCTGGTGCGTTGGTTAATCCAAAAGGCATCACTACAAACTCGTAGTGACCATAACGAGTTCGAAAAGCTATTTTGGGAACATCTCCTTCCAAGACTCGTAGTTGGTGGTACCCAGATCTTAAGTCGATCTTTGAGAAATAACTCGCTCCTTGGAGTTGGTCGAACAAGTCGTCAATGCGTGGTAGTGGGTATCGGTTCTTGATAGTGAGCTTGTTAAGTTCTCGGTAGTCGATGCACATACGGAAAGATCCATCCTTCTTCTTTACGAATAAGACTGGTGCTCCCCAAGGTGAGAAGCTCGGCCTGATGAACCCTTTGTTGAGTAGCTCGTTTAGTTGGCTGGATAACTCCTGCATCTCTGCCGGTGCTAGATGGTACGGCGACATAGCTCCTGGGAGATCTTCAGGGAAAACATTGGGAAAATCGCAGACTTCTGGAATGTCCTTGGTACCTTTCGTTTCTTTTTCCTTATCTACCACGTGGGCTAAGAAGGCATGGTACTCCTTACATAGGTATTTATGGGCTTTGACGCAAGAGATGATTTGTAAATTGGTACCGGGTTTGTCACCATAAATGACAAGAGTTTCGCCGTTTGGCAGATTTAGGAGAACGGCCCTTTCATGACAAAGTATATCAGCATGGTGTAGGCTTAACCAATCCATACCGATGATGATATCAAAGCTCTTTCTAGTGATCGGCATTAGATCAATTTGAAATGAATGTTCGTTTAGAATTAGTGTACCACCTATGTACATATCGTTCGTGCTTTCTGTTCTATCGTTTTCCATTTCTATTGTAAATATCTTATTGAGTGTTTTAGGGTTCTGTTTTAGTATGTGCTTGAATTTATGACTCACGAAAATCCTCTCCGCACCACAATCAAAGAGTATGCATGCATAAACGTTATTGAGGAGAAACGTACCCATAACTACCGTGGGATCAGCTATCGCTTCATTCTGCCCTATTGCCAGCACTCGTCCCGTGCCGCAAGCATTCCTTGCCTTAGGGTAGTCTCTTTTGTAGTGTCCAGCCTCACCAAAAGCATAACACGTCTGGCCCACACCGACCCCAGGGACTTGGGTGATTGGTCGTGTCGGTGCCTTACAGAAACGGGCAGTGTGCCTCTTCTTGTTGCAGTTGTTGCAGTGCATCTCCCGACAATTTTCGTAGTGATGGAAATTGCATTTGCTGCACTTTGGTAGGTTCCCATCATATGGATTTGATGGTATAGTGGTAAGGCAGTAGCGGCATGGACTGCCACAATATGTTGTTTCTTGGAAGGTTCTTGTGAAGGTTGACTCTTCTTTTTGTTCCATAATCTCTTGTTGTTGTTGTTGTTGTTGTTGTTGTTGTTGGTATTGTCGTTGCTTCCTCTGGGTTGCTCCGGTGCGGTAGTTGCTAAGTCTTGGCATACCCCATGGTCTACGAGAGCTTGTGCCAACTGTTTGGCACTATCGAAAGTGATTGGTTTGGAAGCTAGAACACTTCCTCGAATCTGGGGTGACAGTCCCCAGATGTACCTTTCGATCTTCTTGCTCTCTAGAGCAACTATTCCTCGGCAAAGGATTGCCAAATCACTGAACCTTTTGGTATAGGTCGTGATGTCTGAGCCTATCATGGTAAGGCCCCAAAGTTCCTGTTCGAGCTTTTGCAATTCGCCCCGTGGACAGTACTCATGCAGTAGATTTGTTTTAGGTTCTCCCAGCCCATAGAGTTAGCCACTACTAGTGTTAGTGATTTGACATTGCCATTCCACCATGTTAGAGCTCTCTCAGAGAAATTACAGGCAACGAACTTCACTTTGTTCCCTTCCGGACAAGAACAAATCTCAAAAACTGCTTCAGTTTTCTCTATCCACTGTGATAGAGCCATTATCCCTCCGGTCCCATTAAAAGTAATGGGTTTGCTATTCATGAAATCCTTGTATGTACAATCCCCCGATCGACCTGGATGTTGGCCATTCGTAGAACTATACATGTCCCCACAAGAACCATTGTTACTCATTTGGGCCATTGCAGCTGTTACTGCAGCCGTTACAGCGGCTATCAATGCGGCATTTTCCGTTGATGGAGGCGGTGGTGGTGGAGGCATCGTTCCCGGCCTGGGTCCTAGGTTTGGACGAGGAGGCATCACGCTGCAAAGAAGTAAAATAAAAGATTATAAGTTTTGGTGGTTGAGAGTTGAATGATAATGAGTTAACTATCATTAATAGTTCGAGAATTTGGTTTGACCAACACAGGGTTTCGATTTTGATACACCAATGGAGTTTGAATAACAATAAACAAACTCATGAACTCGAATGAAATGCATAGATTTAACACACAAAAGAGATATGTCCTATATATATTAAACATATGATTGTGTTACATCCGAAGTTAGAAAATTGTGACCTTTCTAAAGGTCTCCGATTATAGGAATTTAAGAGGGTAAGACTTTTAGCCGATGGTCCTATTCTATATCAAAATTTTGGGATTCGGCAAGCACTACTTGCGACATAGGTTGCGCTTGGAGCTTGACTCCGCATCCGATTGCTTTGCTTCCATAAGACGCCTATCGAAGGCGGCTTGTGGTTCCCTTATCTCGGAGAGGGCTGCAATCATTTGTGCTTGGAATGCGTCGGTTTGGAGTTGGGCATTATCTTGTGCTCTGTCCAGCCTACGGATGTCGGAAGTGTGAACCTGTACTTCCACGTTGACTTCACGAATCCGGCTCGCTTGAACCCCTGATTGGTAGGACTGGTTGGCTACCTTTCCTACCATGACCGGGACTGCTCGATCGGCTGAACCTCCGCCGCGGACATCGTAGAAGTCTCAACACATGTCGTAGGGGGGACGTATCCCTTGTTGCTGGCTCCAATGGTGGAGGTGAATTCCCCAAACGGGAGTCTGTCCCTGGAAGTTACTCCTAATAGCGGGAGGTTCAGCGGCTGGAGGGTCGACTACTTCTGGTTCTGAGTCTGTCCCAGAGTCATCCCCTCCTTCCAACTCCATAGGTTCTTCATCCTCTTCGGGATCTTCTTCGATCCATCCCCCCATTACCTTGGTTGGGGTAGTAGGGGTCGCCGGGGTGATGAAATCCAGCCATTGAGTCTATACGTGAATAGGGTTATAGGAATTGAACAAAACTATGAAACATGTAAAACTAAACATGTCGATTAAACTATTGCATGTACCAAATACTCCTATAGTATTTAAATTTATATGTTTGATACTATTGTTTATTTTTGGTAAGTTTTGAATTGTTGCTCACTACGACCCTTCCTCGACATACGTTAGTCTAATCTCGGATAAATATAGTTGATCAGGCTATATTCATCCCAAATTCGATTACATATATCGAAAACTAATCGTAGTGTCCAACTCGTCTCAATATTTCTTGTATAGTTCTAACCGTGAAGATATATCGTTGTATGCATGTATTTGTACTTTTACGAATCCAAAATAACCTAGATTAAATGAAACGAGGCTTTAGGTGTAAAAATGTTTTTTCAGAGAGTTTTAGTCCCTTATGCATTTATAGTTTGTATATCTTATGTGGTTCGATATACTTAGTTCACTATAAAAAATGCTCTGATACCAATCTATGACAACTCGAAATTTTCATTCGGTCAAACCCTAAAAGTCAATCACTTCTTATTATAAGTTAATGTCATTATTTCTCATTTTAACAAATTTAAAGTTCATTTGATTATTTTAATATTATTTTAAACGAACGGGTGAAAGAAAGTGTCGTCTCAGGTTTTGAAATTTAAAAACCGCAAACACCTCGTGTCTTAGAAGTTCGCGGCCAAACATAAATCTTTGGGTCGAAAAATCACCCAAAAACCGTGAACTCATGCATAAGCATGAGTTTACTCCCCAAGACTAGTTATTCTTGTGTTTACTCCCCATTTACCAAAAGAGTAAACTCCAAAATATTCTCTCAAGTATCATCCTAGAATTTATTCAAGATCTTCAAACTAGTAAGTGTTCTAACCATTTCAAGTTGGTATAACACTTAATCTAGTGATTGTACACCTTTTCATCCATCCGTATTTGTATTTTGTTTAGATTTGCAAAAACACCAAGAACACCAAGAACACACACTAAGTGTTCTTGGACTAATAGCTCAATCCAAGCTTCCTTATAGTAAGTACTTCCATCCTTGAGTCTTATTAAGCTTGTACTACATGTTTGCATCAAGAAAATATGCCAAGAACACAAGGATTAAGGTGTTCACGGTCCAAGAAGGTTCTTGGGCCGTAAACACCATGAAAGGCACCAAAGTGTGCCTAAGTCCTTTATCTAAGCCCTAGTTTGATGTTTAAGCCTTCCTTGATATGTTTAAACCTTCCCTTGATGTGTTTAAGCCTTGCAAAACACCAAATTCCAACATTATTAAGTGTTTACGGTTTGGGGAGCTCCCAAAATCATAAACACCCTAAAGTGTTTTTAAATGGGCCATATTCCTTCCTTAGGCCTAAAAACTAACCTAGACAATTACCTTGTTGTGTTAAGGACTTGAAAACATGCCAATATCCTTTTCCATAAGGTTTTACGGTAGTAAGCCCAAAGGGAAATGACCATGAGGCCGTAAACTCCTCCAAGGAGTGTTTTTGTTGCCTTAGTCCCTTCCAAAGGCCAAACCACCAAGTAGAAATGCATCAAAAGACTTGTAAAACCACAAAATAACATATGGTCATAAGTAGTAGACTTTACGACCATAAACCCTTGAGTTTACTACTGTAAACTCCTTGGGTAATGGTCATTAAAACCATAAAATCCAAAGGAGTTTAGCCTTGAACTCCAAACACTCAAACTTTGCCCTACAAACACTTGGATGCAACCCTCGTGATCTTTAACACTTGAAACAAAGTTTTTTCATGTTCTCGAGTGTTCCAACTTAATTTATTAGTTATAAATTGGCTAATTAGTTATATATATGTTCAATATATGATAACTAGGCTCGTGTGTGTGTACAAGTCTCCATTAGCCGTTTTACCAAACAGTTTCCTTCAAATGTTTTTCATAAACACTTTATATGTTTAAAACTCCTTATTAAACTGTACATTTTACTCTATATATTTCATTTCAAACTCATTTACAATTATGTTTCAAACAAATGTTTCTTTATACTTAAACTGTTTTATGAAACCCATGCTTTCAACTCGTTTTATAGATTGACATCAAGTCGATCTTTTCTTAGATAATAATTATGTTCAAAGGTTTACAAATCTTATTTTATGCTTTTATATTATCAATTGCATGCCTGTATATGTATAGTTATATAAGAAATGTTTAAAAGACTTAGGAAGGCTATCCACCATATTTCCTTTTCGCGCTTGAGATGTGGTCTGGTGGGACATCGGGTATCCGTCCAAAGGTTGTTTAAATATTAGTTATATATCATATGTACATATATAGTCATAAAGGTCCTTCTAGTTTATTCAATACCCTTGAGTAGCAAGGGTATACTTCCATATTCATACGTACCAGTTACATCATTAGTAAGTTACCATATGGGTAGCACAGGATAATACTTATACTATTGCTAGAACAATGAGTCAGTACTTATTACTATGAGAACATATACATTACATTACTATGAGAACATATAAAACTATACTAGTAGAAGGACATATACAACTATACTAGAAGAAGAACATATACAACTATACTAGAAGGAGAACATATACAGCTATACTTGAAGAAGAACATATACAACTATACTAGAAAGAGAACATATACAACGATACTAGAACGAGTAACAATACATTACATATACATGAATACGATAACATAATTGTGATCCACTGTATCGGAGCATGCCTTCAATGTCATGGCCTGAGTTGTAGCCAGAGTCTCTTGGAGGGAGAGCGTGAGTTTGCGTATAGATCTATACTGGATTGACTATCCTACACCTTGCTGCTAGCTACAGCCAGACCTGCAGGTCTGCGGGTGCCAAACGTCATACCTTTTTACGACCTACATTGTCATGTTACCTAGTCGATAGTATGGTACAATTTATCACATAATACCTTAATATAAATCCGGTTTAAGGTAGTTAGTACAGCAGTAGTTCCTATAATACAACTCTACAGTACTACGTTAATTTACCCTTTACATATATTTAGTGATTATATCACTTAAACATTAATGTACAAACTATATTTTGTTAATGATAGTTACACTTGGGAAAATTACACACTTTTACAATAAACGAACATACAAAACAATTAAGTCTTGGTAGAAGACTACATTTAGAACAGTTAGGTCTTGGTAGAAGACTCCCTTATATAATAGTAGGAATCATAGGGATTTATAGGGTTTTTCAAACGTTTACAATTGTTTTACAAACATTTTCATACTTACACGAACTTCCTTTCAAAACATTTTCAAGTCTTTCATTACATGTCTTTCAAATACTTACATACAAATTAAGACACTAAAATACTTATGATCTCACCAGCTTTAAAGCTGATACTCTCTTTCAAAATAACTTGTATCCTCAGGTTAACCATAGACAGGTACCGATGCAAGGTTCAGAGAAGATGGTGCTCGTTCAAGACTCATCTTTCATTCTGATTTATACTTTAGTGTCTATTATATATTGACAGAACACGCTTGTATTAAAATTATATTATTAATGCAATGGATGATATTGTTGCTTGTTTACTACTTTTCATTGTTGTGATACTGTACATGACGTCCTCCGCCCCAGAACGTTTCCGCCGTTCATGGTTTTGGGGTGTGACAGATTGGTATCAGAGCATGGTTTATAGTGAATTAAGTATATCAACCCATAAAATATATACTAACTATAAATACATAGGGATTAAAAATACTCTGACCAAGAGTTTATACGTTAAATAGTAAAATATTTAATTTAGTATACATGCCTGCATTCATACTAAAATCAGTGTCACTAGGACAGTACAAAATAATTACGATTGTTGGGCAACACAGGTGGACTTAGAGACATATAGTCAAATCTGGGAAGATATAGCTTGATCAACTATATTATCCGAGGGTTGACTAGCATGTGCCTAAGTATAGTTGTGTGGTTGCAACAAGTCTAAAATCTTACCAACAATACCACAATGAGAACAGTAGAACATAACATTAAACTTAAAATACTATAGGAGTATTTGGTGTTACTATAAGTACTTTATACTTGAGAACTAAAACGGGATCTTCATTACTAAGTTGATAGTTGCTAAGTGGATACACTAAGGATATATGTAATTAGGATGTTATAGACTTAGAATCTGTGAAAATTTTACTTTACCCCTATTCTGTGTGAATTTGGAGTTAAGGTCACTTATTCGAAGGCCTATCATGTTTCGATTACATATAACTGGTATGCACTTCACAAAGAGCGATGTAACTGATGAAGATTTTCTTAATAATTATCTAGATAGTTCGTCTAATAATTATTTTCTTACCCCAATTCTCGCATAGATAACATGGTTGGACTCCATCCCCACGGCAACCAGTATCTTCCGAACGAAGTCATAGCTGGTTGGTTTGGAGAAGAACCAGAGAATGATCATCCTATCCCTTTGAATGATCACCAAGATGAAGACCTTTCGGACGATGCTAACTCCGAACCCGAGGTTGAGAACCTACCCCAGGCAACTCCTACTCCAATTCCTAACCCTCGTCCGACTTTTCATGGCCCGACGCCTGAGTGGGTGGAATGCTTGGAAACATGGAGCCAAGGACAAGACCAGCCCATGCCATTTAATGGTGATCGAAGCTTTTATGACCTAAGAAATGGGGGCTCAGCAGACAGAATCTTGCCAATCTTGGTCCGCAGAGTGGCCCGAAATGAGATTCAAGGCAGGACAGCCCTACATCAGATCACCGAAGTTGTCGCCGATGCGAGAATGCATACCCTCCGCACCATTCGTCTAGAAGATACTCGTGAGATATCTGAGAGAAACCATGAAATCCTGCTGCAAGCACTGGCCGAATCACGAGCCGAAGTCATAGAGCTCCAAGTACGCCAGAGAGTGTACGAAAGACACCTACTTGATGTGGAACGTCAACTGGCTGAACTGAGAGTTCACCAGAAGGATGACGCCAGTAGTAGATGCTTTACTTTAGTTTCCTTGTTAAAAGGAATCGTTTTCTGTCTATGCCCGATGTGGCATTTTCTATGAAACTATCTTGTACTGTAAGTACTTTTGGTTAGGTCTTTATGCTATCAAGAACTATCTTCTCTGGATATGATGTAAGACCTTTTACAAGGTCATTTTCCTGAATTTTACATCATTAATATCAAAGATATTGTCAGTCGGCTAACTTCTGTGTCATTCTTTATTCAAGTACTCTTATCATACTTTCATTGGATTCTATCTGAAACATGCTTTATTTAAGTCATTGGACTATAGTAATTTAACTCCGGAGACATTTCCAAGTCTCTTTTAGTGGTTGGATCCTGTTATTCACCAACCATCGATACCTCGGCTTGAACGACAAACGTATTGAGACATTTTACGAACTTACTCCCACTCAGTACTAGGACTGCATCATAGGGATGTAGGTCAAACCTTCGCGAACATACTGCCAATCTGTATTAGGACTGCATCATAAGGATGTAGGTCAAAATCATGAGAACATACTTCTATTCTTTACATAAATAGTCGAACTACGTCTAGGTTCAACCATGCTCGCTCACAAATTCATTTTCTTTCCATGAAACAGAATCATGTCGCCAAAGAAAAACGATCAACCCATCAACCAAGCACCGACTCTTCAGATTGATGCAGCTACCTTTCAAGTTGCAGTCTCGGCTGCTGTGTCAGCTATTCTTACCCATCTTAATGCTAACAACGCAAATGTTAGCGGGATTGTTAACAACAATTCCAATCCGGGTAAGAATCAAACGCCTCAACGAGCAGCAAACTACCACGACACCCCGAGTCCCGAGACCAACAGTAACAAACGGAAGTTTTGGGCCAAAAAGAAGGACAGATCGCTTCGAGGGGCGAACAAGAAACAACCACCGGTAACGACCTTCACAGCCATGACATCTGTACCTCCTACTACCATCCCCTCGGGTATACCAGTTGTCCCTAACCCAGCCAGACAATATGTTGGGAATCTCCCAAAATGCATCAAATGCAGTTATCACCACCATGGACCTTGTCGAGAGATGCAGTGCTCAAACTGCAACAAAAAGGGGCACACCATACGTTACTACAAGAGCCTAACAGGGCCGATCAACCAAGTGCCCAACACCGGTGTGAACCAGGCTTGCTACGGTTGTGGCAAGGTGTGTCACTACAAAAGGAACTGCCCAGAGGCAGCAAATGTTGGCACAGACGGAAGTATGCTGCCGACCACCGCCGCAGGAGAGAATACTTCGGACCCACGTTAATGTAATTTAGGCGTTTCATTGTAACAGACTTATAAACTATCCAGAACTAGTGCAACTAGAGTCTTATCTTTCGCGGGATCCTGTCGGTATAGGGATGCTCGTGCTACGTATACTTGCCTTTTGTAGTATACCTTATTCGCAGCAATAGTCTTGTAGTAAGTCTAAAGTATTGTAACTCTGCTGATGGTTGCACGGTTGTGCTTTGTCTATAAACGTCTTATGTTCAAATCTAATGTCTTTAAGTTTCCGTATGATTCCGACATTATTATACGACTCGATTCAATTTGATCCTCACAAAAACAACTTCATATGTACATCTCTCTATCAGTAAACGTCTTTTTAGCGCAACCGTCATTTCAGAACACCGAAGTACTCATGCGTGGAGTACCTCATAGTTCTTTTCTTTTCCGAAGAAATCCCAAAAGTACCACTCGTGCAGTACGTCAAGTTCAATCCAAGGATTCATACGGTAGATCTATCACTGAGGAATGTATAAAGAGTAATATATAATCCAGGTTCTACAGGTTTAGAATTGATGATTCCATGGTAACTTCTTTTTCCCCAATGGGATACGAGCTTAAAGAAGAATCAGTTATTCGACTACCTTTTCAATCCTAATTATATACGACTCGTATACACGATATAGTGATCATTGAACCAAGTATAAATTCTAATATGAACTTCAGGACGGAGAATTGCCCAAGTCTACGAGTAATCGCATCGTCATGTGAACAAACATAGAACCCAATATGACTCATGTAAACAAATTGCCCTATAGTCTAAACACCTACGGAGATACAAGAACAGTCCGGACAACTTAGCAAACTGCACATAAATAGAATTGGAAGACTAGGCTTCTCACCCTAGAGAACTCTGGTCTTATTCTTCCAGAGGTCGAAGGTTTGCATCGTATGTACCTCGGCTATCGAGGACCCTGTCCAGATTTTTAAATTAGAAATTGTTGCCTCTGTCTTGCATAGATGAATTGGTTGAGAAAACGCAAGGAAAGAATTACTTTCAGAAGTGGACCTGAGATCCGAATATCACCGGTTTGAGTGTGAGGGAAGGATGTCCGGAAGACTACCTTCCGAACTCGATGCAGACACTTCGAGTCCGTAGTGATACCCCTCGGATGGGACCAATACACCCGAAGCATTCATGAGTTTAATGAATAGACTCTGTATTTCTTACTTGGATCAGTTCGTCATTCTCCATGTAACGACTTACTTATCTACCCTCGTATTAAGAAGAATCCCGCGGAAACATTACCCTCGGAGATACTTTTCGCAAAGTTCTCTGAACACGAGTTTTGGAATTAAAGAGTCAAAATTTCCTAAGACACACTATTAGTGATGTGGAAATTCTTGAGTACTCTGTCAATTTATCAAAACCGTTGAGAATTTGTGGACACCAGAGACGCCGACAGGAATTCGCCAAACTCTAGGTCTTATGGACCTACTATCATAGATCATCCAGAGCTCCTCGCAAATTACAGAAACCCTTACGACTTTGACCCAGTAGGGAGTGACCCTCGATTAGGAAGTTTCCCACCTCTTGACTCGATCATTCATACCTACTTCCTTACCTAAATTCTAATTTCGGGACGAAATTCCCTTTAACAGGGGGATGATGTGACAACTTGAAATTTTCATTCGGTCAAACCCTAAAAGTCAATTACTTCTTATTATAAGTTAATATCATTATTTCTCATTTTGACAAATTTAAAGTTTGTTTGATTATTTTAATATTATTTTAAACGAACGGGTGAAAGAAAGTGTCGTCTCAGGTTTTGAAATTTAAAAACCGCAAACACCTCGTGTCTTAGAAGTTCGCGGCCAAACTTAAATCTTTGGGTCAAAAAATCACCCAAAAACCGTGAACTCATGCATAAGCATGAGTTTACTCCCCAAGACTAGTCATTCTTCTGTTTACTCCCCATTTACCAAAAGAGTAAACTCCAAAATATCCTCTCAAGTATCATCCTAGAATTTATTCAAGATCTTCAAACTAGTAAGTGTTCTAACCATTTCAAGTTGGTATAATACTTAATCTAGTGATTGTATACCTTTTCATCCATCCATATTTGTATTTTGTTTAGATTTGCAAAAACACCAAGAACACACACTAAGTGTTCTTGGACTTTTAGCTCAATCCAAACTTCCTTATAGTAAGTACTTCCATCCTTGAGTCTTATTAAGCTTGTACTACATGTTTGCATCAAGAAAATATGCCAAGAACACAAGGATTAAGGTGTTCATGGTCCAAGAAGGTTCTTGGGCCGTAAACACCATGAAAGGCACCAAAGTGTGCCTAAGTCCTTTATCTAAGCCCCAGTTTGATGTTTAGCCTTCCTTGATATGTTTAAACCTTCCCTTGATGTGTTTAAGCCTTGAAAAACACCAAAGTCCAACATTATTAAGTGTTTACGGTTTGGGGAGCTCCCAAAATCGTAAACACCCTAAAGTGTTTTTAAATGGGCCATATTCCTTCCTTAGGCCTAAAAACTAACCTAGACAATTACCTTGTTGTGTTAAGGACTTAAAAACATGGCAATATCCTTTTCCATAAGGTTTTACGGTATTAAACCTAAAGGGAAATGACCATGAGGCCGTAAACTCCTCCAAGGAGTGTTTTTGTTGCCTTAGTCCCTTCCAAAGGCCAAACCACCAAGTAGAAATGCATCAAAAGACTTGTAAAACCACAAAACAACATATGGTCATAAGTAGTAGACTTTACGACCATAAACCCTTGAGTTTACTACCGTAAAATCCTTGGGTAATGGTCATTAAAACCATAAACTCCAAAGGAGTTTAGCCTTGAACTCCAAACACTAAAACTTTGCCCTACAAACACTTGGATGCAACCCTCGTGATCTTTAACACTTGAAACAAAGTGTTTTCATGTTCTAGAGTGTCCCAACTTAATTTATTAGTTATAAATTGGCTAATTAGTTATATATATGTTCATTATATGATAACTAGGCTCGTACGTGTGTACAAGTCTCCATTTGTCACCTAGCACCGTATCCAACACTTCAATCCAATCCACTCACTACAAGTGAGTTCATACCCCCTTAATCAATGTTTTAAATGTTTTTAAATGCTTTATGGGGGGATACAAGTAGAATTATGCTAGTTATTATATCAATCATATGTGATTAATAAGCAGCATTCAAATGATTTACTACTCATTAGCCATTTTACCAAACAGTTTCCTTCAAATGTTTTTCATAAACACTTTATATGTTTAAAAATCCTTATTAAACTGTACATTTTACTCTGTATGTTTCATTTCAAACTCATTTACAATTGTGTTTCAAACAAATGTTTCTTTATACTTAAACTGTTTTATCAAACCCATGCTTTCAACTCGTTTTATAGATTGACATCAAACCAGAATGGCGGAATCGTTCGAGGGCGGATGACTTTATGTAGTATAGAAACAATTGAATACATAGTAAAGAAAGCAATACAACCATGACATATATAATTTAAAATTTTACATTGTTGAAAGGTACTTGTTTCAAAAGAAAATTACAATATGATGCTTAAAATGAAATTATACTAAAGTCGTAGCGTCCCTTCTTCAAAAGTTGCAGTTTACCTGTATTACTGACTCCCTGAGAAATACAAGTGGTTTTGAAAGAGTAGGTCAGCATTTAAGCTGGTGAGTTCATAAGTAACAATGTTTATATGAAAAAGAATGAAAATGGTTTGTTCATGTTAAATGTTCCAAGAAAATCCCATATTTTCTACTATAGTAGATTGTAGTTTGATTGTTCCAAGACTGTGATTGCAATAGTGCTTTTCATGCCTAAAATAATAGTTTTATGTGTAAATCGCTACCGCATTTGAAAAACCCTATAAATCAATGTGTTTTTAATACTCCATGTGAGTCTTATAACCATATTATTTGACGAGGATGCCTATAACAACGTTCTTCAAGCGTTGGAAAGTTATGACGTTTGTCACCCCAGGCTTGTCGGCCTAGTTGTAGCTAACAACTTAGGTTCGGGATTGTCAATCCCGTATAGATCTATACACAAGTATCACGCTCCCCCTACAAGGGATTATGGTATATAATACAGGACTTAAAATGCATACTCGAAAGTACGTGAAATGTCTCACAAAATTTAGTATAAAGCAGATTTACGTATAAAGATGTCCATTTCTTCTTGTATATAAGAATATCTCTTTGATGTTGTGTTCTTAGTATGTAAATTTTCATGATTTCCTCGTAAATTATACCTATTATAGTTTTGAAAATGTATTTCGTTCGTATAGTAAACCCTAGTGTAATGCTCACTCATAAAGTATAACACATAAAGTGACTTGACTGATCACATATACCTAATGTAAAAATGGAGCATTTGATTTGTATATATATATATATATATATATATATATATATATATATATATATATAAACACATTTTATTTCCACAACACAAGGTGTTATTGAAAATATATATGTCATACGAGAATACTTATACATGATAATAACCGCGTGTTTTACTTGCTTTCCCCCCCCCCCCCCCCCTAATATTGTATAAAAAGCATTGATCAACCATTTAAAAGCGTAGTTTATAGGGGTATGAACTCACTTGAAAGATTGGAGAAGACGAGATGAAAACTGAGAAGAACTTTGACTCGAGAAAGTGGATTTTCTCGGGATTCTTGGGAATCTGGGGAGCACAAATAACCTTCGAGGCTTGAGTATGGAAACCGGGGCATCGGGATATCACGTGCATGGAAAACGAGGCAAAAACGCAAGAAAGATGAGAGGAAATGATCATTTTCCCCAGAACCCTCGCATCCCTTTTATAGGGGCTGGGAACCGCCTCGGTACGCTGGGTGTACACGTGCGTCATGCGTAACCGCATCCTCGACTGCCTCGGAGCTCGGATGGGACGGGGCATAGCCTCGCATAGGGGGCGACGTGGACGATCTGAGGCCTAGTCCTCGAGTACGCTGGGCGTACGAGAGTACGTTGGGCGTAACTCAGATTGGTCCGGTGACTCCTCCTTCGGATAATACCGAAATTTGATTTAAATTTATATATTTATTATTTAGTAAACTTCAAAAATTCATATCTTCTTCATACGAACTCCGTTTTCGACGTTCTTTATATCTATGCGTAGGTGAGACTACGCTCTATACCTTTCGTTTAGACTCCATCGACAATTTTGAAATTATTTTATTATTTATTTATTAAAAGATCGGGGTAAGAAAAGTTCGTTAGAAATTCAGAACTTCTTTATCCGATGTTTGTTTTTGCCTGACTTTTTACCGTTGAAAAACCATTGTCGAGACCTTCGATTCTCATTTAGGTCATTCCGGCCAAAAGTCGCTCGATCTCTGTTTCGAGTTTTTAGCTATCTATCGCTATGCCGAACTTGGAAAAATCATAACTTCCTTATACGAAGTTAGATTTGGACGTTCTTTTTATGTACGGTCACAGTTTAATGATATCTAACATAGTAGGTAACCAAATAGAGAATTTTGTATGTTTTTATTTTCAAAGTTAATTTCATTATTTTCAAAAGTGGTTACAATACTTGGCTATTTAAGTCATTACATAGAATCAAAATATCGGGTTGTCACACTGTTCCCATCCCTATTCCAGAACCGTACATGAGATTTTCATCTCATACGGCTCCTCAAAGCTCACAAATAAATCTAAGGACCCGTCCATTATTATTTTTCTTGATATGTTTGTAGGATATATAGAGAGAAAATCAAATCCATTGTAAGGTCCCAATTAGACACTGGAATTCTGTTTGATATATGTATAATAAAGTGCTTCTGAATTCATCTTATCTTTTAATAATTTAAATTCTTCTTTGTTGAGTAATAACTTAATCCTTGAATAAAATGTTTCTTGTAGCAATATCCATAGATATTTCAACCTAACGTTTTTAATTACGAAATCAAATTAGACGTTGCATTAGTTGACGAATTATGACAAGCATTCTATCTCTATATAGAGAAAGAGAAAAGATATTTTTTTCTAGTGCAATTCCATTAAGTCTTTCGAGTTTTTTCGTTCCTATTCTCCTTTCTCAAAAAGGGGGATGCTAAACAAAGTTAAAGGATTACTTCGTTATTGATCATTTCTACCAATTTAAATCCCCAATTAGAATTCTTTTTATCCAGAGAAAAATAGACTTACATAATCTCTATTACGAATCCTTTGTGTACCTTAGTGTTCCTAGCTATCCACTCATTTTTATCAATCTACTTTAGGGTAATAAATATGGTAATAGATAGTAAAAACCCCATAAAGTTGATCTTTTGAACCCGCGTCAAGTTATGATTACTAATCAATTAATCTTGGGGTAAACAGTCTCTAATACTTATGTTTACTTTTCTTAACTCTTGTACATAGGAAATGAGATTCAATCTTTTACTGCAAATTGATAAATCGTTTCTTTCACTCATATAACTATCTGGTTTTCTTCATCAACCCCCGAATAATGAATAAAAAACGAAAATAGATATTCAAATCATGACACTTCTTTCCTAGAAAGAAAAGAAGTAGGGGCAATTTATGTCTTAACGAATCACACGTAGAGATATTGATAACATACATAGATTTAATGGTATTTCGTAACTAATTGATTGAGCAATAGCTCGTAGACCACCTAAAAGAGAATATGTATTATTTGAGCCATATCCTGACATAAGAAGGCCGACTGGAGCAATGCTTGAAATAGCAATCCATAAAAAAACACCGATGCTAAGATCGGCTAGAACAAGGTGATAACAAAAAGGAATTACTAAATAACTTATTAAAATGGATATAACTACTATAGATGGTCCAATACTGAATAAACGAGTATCTCCTCTAGATGGAAGAAGATTCTCTTTGAAAAGTAATTTGGTACCATCTGCTAGAGCTTGGAGAATTCCCAAAGGTCATGCGTATTCAGGACAAATACGTTGTTGTATACCCGGAGATATTTCTCTTTCTAACCAAACAATTACTAGTACACCTATTGTGATTCCTAATACAAGATTAAAAATAGGAATAAGCATCCATATGATCCCATAGACCTCTTTTAAGGATTCCAATATAGAAAAAGAATTAATAGCTTGTACTTCTGTTGTGTCAATTATCATTTTAACGATCAACTTCTCCCATAATGATATCTATACTACCTAGTATCATCATAATATCAACCAATTTCATTCTTTTAACTAACTGAGGAAGAATTTGCAATGCAAATAAATAAACCCCGGTGGGAGAATTTTATAGCGCCAAGGAAAAACACCCTTATCTCTTATCAGAAAAATTCCTAATTCTCCCTTTGGTTCTTTGACTCTCGCATCAAGTTCTTGCTTCGACAATTCAAAAGTCGGAGAAGGTTTTTTATTAATGAATCGATAGTCAAATTCATTCCATACAGTATCTTGTACTCGATCAAAGCGGCGGGTTTCTAAATTTTCATAGGGCCCTCCTGGAATTCCTTCTAGGGCCTTTTGAATAATTTTTATGGATTCTGTCATTTCACTGATTTGTACTAAATAACGAGCTAATGAATCCCCTTCTTTTTGCCATTGGACTTCCCAATCAAATTCGTCGTAACACTCATAATGATCAACTTTACGAAGATCCCATTGTATTTCGGAAACTCGTAGTATGGGTCCCGAGAAACCCTAATTTATTGCTTCCTCTCCACCAATAATGCCTACTCCTCCAACACGTTCTAAAAAAATGGGATTCCGTGTAATAAGCTTCTGATATTCAACAATTCTTGTTAAAAAATAATCGCAAAAATCGAAACATTTATCTATCCACCCATGAGGTAAATCAGCAGCGATTCCACCAATATGAAAAAAATTATGCATCACTCGCATACTGGTGGCAGCTTCGAATAGGTCATATATCAATTCTCTTTCTCGAAAAATATAAAAGAAAGGAGTCTGCGCCCCAATATCTGCCATAAAAGGGCCAAGCCATAACAAATATGAAGCTATACGACTTAACTCCAACATAATGACTCTGATATAACTGGCCCTTTTAGGGACTTGAATATTGCCTAATTGCTCTGGTGCATTTACAGTTATTGCTTCTGTGAACATAGTAGCTAAATAATCCCAACGTGTTACATAAGGCAAATATTGTATAATTGTTCGATTTTCTGCAATTCTTTCCATACCTCTGTGTAAATAACCCAATATTGGTTCACAGTCAATAACATCTTCACCATCTAGAGTAACAATGAGTCGAAGAACACCGTGCATTGATGGGTGGTGAGGTCCTATATTGACTATCATGAGGTCTTTTCTTGTAGCTAGTCCAGTCATAGGTTTTTCCTGATTCATTCTTCCATGAATTGCTGAAAGCGAAAAGAAGTTCATCAAACTTTAAGCGATAATTCAAACTAACTCTTCAAATTAACGAGTTTTTCTCTCTCGAATATTCAACTGGCCTATTAACTCTTTATAGCGCGCTCTATTTTTTTTTTTACAAATAAGCCAGCAACCGTTGACGTTTTCCCATAATTTTCCGCAGACCTCTCTGAGATAAATAGTATTTTTTGTGCAATTCCAAATGTGAAGTAAGTTTACGTATCTTATTAGTGAAAGTTACTACTTGAAATTCAACAGATCCTCTATTTTCTTTGTTTTCTTCTTGTTCTTGAAAAATAATTGAAATAAATGAATATTTTACCATAAAATAATTTCACACTCCCCTTTTTACAGATATTGATTTTATTAAGCAGTAATAATAATGTCAGAAATTTTAATGTAGTATACACAATAATCAGAATTTTTTTATAGACTCCTAATTTTATCAATTAGTAAGTCCTATTTTGGAATTCATTTGTATAGTAAAAAGATGATACCAAATAGTTTAGTACGAAAATTCTGTTGATTAATTTCTAGCTTTAATTGATACTACATTTTTCCTACGTCGTTTCCTTATTATTGCACTATCCTAGACTAGAATGTAAGACAGTGCATATGTTCATTTGGTTGCTTGCATATAACATGGATATATTTAGATCACGGACAGAACTAATTGATAAAACAACAGAATATCTAGGAAACTCAAAATTGTTAATCATGGATACATATATATCCTTAACATACTCAAGCGGCTCCCATTATTGGTATCAAACAAATACCGATTCATACAAGCTAAATCTTCTAATCGATAATTAGGCCAAAAAAAAAAGAACTTGAATTTAATTAATTCATTTTTTTATGTCAAAATCTTTATTTTCATCCAAAAATTGACTCCATTTTTTAATCTTGTTCTCGTTGTAAACTAATGTGTTTCCATCCACACTAGTGTTATTCTTTAAATTCAAATTAAAAGAAATGAGAATTCTTAATTCTCTACGGCGTCTAGACAATAAAAGTTTTTCAGGAACAAGCAAATCAGAATTCTTTTTGTCTATATTTTTAGCAACATTTTCTTGTTTTTGGTATCTTTGATTACTTTGGTACTTACTTTTATGAACCAATGAAATACCTATGAATTGATAGAGAAATAACTGTCCGTCATTTTTAAAGATAAGCGGGCAGGTTCCAGAATTAATATTCCTGTTTTCATTAATTGTGTAAGATTTAAATTCCTACTCATTATACCCAGGTCTATTTCTTTCCGTTGAATATAGGACATAGTAATTTTTCTGACATTTATCAGGCTAAGTAGTACACCATATATCTGGATATATTATTCATTATCTGGAAAATCTCTTTTAAAGAATATTTTTAGTTTTTCGGTGGATTCTAAAAAGTATTCTTCAATATTGTTTTGATTATTTAATTCAAAATATTGTTTTGAATTTGATGGTCTAAATTTGAAAAAATCCTCTTCTTGCTTTCCGTTGATATTTTGATTTTCACTAAAATTGGAATTGATATTCAAATTAAAAAGAAGTAATTTGCTTGGAATAAATATTTATGATAAAGTCTCACAAAATTTGGAAAGAAAAAAACTTTCGGATTCAATATGAGGCAATTTAAGATTAAGATTTTTTCATTCATTGACATTTAATCAAAAAAATACCTTTTTGTAATTTATTTCCAAATTTGAATCAATCAGAAAATAAAAAAGACCATTATTATGAATTTTATCCTTTATTTGGTCCTTATTTTTATCCTTTATTTGGTCCTTATTAGGTTCAACCTTAATCTTTTTATTAGTTTTATACAAAAATTTTCTATCCTTATTTTTTTCTATATATTATAATATTGCTTTTTCCTAAATAATTCTTGCTATGAATATTCTTGAGTATGCTAAAAAAAATTCTTTATTTCTGGTGGAATTTTCTTGGTTATTATTTGTTTCTAATGATGATCTATAAATATAGTAGTTATTTTTAGTTTCAGAATTAATATATTTATATGAGGAATTGGCCTTTTTATGAGGAATACCATTTGTTTAAATCTTTATTTTGAGACGTCTGACATTGGTTGATTCTATTTCGCCATTTTTGGGGGATTAATCTAGACGATGTAATCTGAGATAAATCGTATTGATAATGACCTCTTAACCAGTTTTTCCATGGATTCATTCCCATAATTTGGATGTTTATTATGTCTTAATTCGGAATGAAATATGTATTGTGTTCCAAAAAAATCCTTTATTTCAGTCTTAAGGCAAAAAGACGGTCCATTATATTGAAGAATATATCTTAACTTATTGAAGTTAATAATCTGCATTTGTGATAATTTGAAAAATACATATTTTGTGACAAGTAAGATAAATCAAAAAAATATTTGACTTCTGCTTACTATTTCTAAGATTATCAAAAGCCCTTTTTATCGTCATAGACAAAATAAAGTCAATTTTATTTTGTTTTTTTATTAATCCTTTCTTGATTTGTTTCATTATTGTGAATGTATTTATCATTATCAATAATTTTTTTTGTTGATTGGATAAAAAGTTGTAGAGGGATTCTGCGCATATTAATGATACATAGAAAGATCTCTATGTATATTTTTTCAATGAAAAATTTAACTAATAACTCAATATTTTTTATTTTTAATATTTTCAAAAAATTTTGGGATGATTCTGCATTATTAATTTTATTTTTTTTTCATTATTTCTATTTCATTTCTGATTGTCTTTCTTCTATCAATCCCATGTTTCATTTCTTCTTCTGCATGTGAATAATTTGTCCAACCTGTAGATCGAATTTGACTAAGTGATTCATGAATTATCTAATTGTTGATTATGGAATCTTTTTTTGTGTGAGTTTCACTTGATTCATATATTTCTCTAGGTAGAAATAATGGAATTTTATTTCCTTTTAAAAGTTCTTTTATTTTTTGTTTTATAAAGAAAAATGCTTTTGCTTCTTTCTTTTTTATTTTTTTTTAAAATTCTTCGAACTCTAAAATTTAATTTTCTGATTTCGACTTTATAGTCTATATCTTTAAAAATGGGTTCAAAAAAGGAAGGTGTTTTTCGAGGATGACCAAAAGAATGTTTCGTTTCCATTCCCAAAATTGTTAAAAAAAAATAAGAATCAAAATCATCTTGTTGCTTTAGATCTCTATCAGAATCATAGAGTCTTAGCATAGATATGTGCCAAGGTTTCAAATGAAAAGGATATAGGACTTTATCTGAAAACCTCCGCTTAACCAATTATTAGGAAATTTTGTTTTGGAGAATTGAAGACCATTAGAGCTGCATTTTAGATAAATTTATCTATTCCAATCATGGAAATCCTCATCCCAATCCGGAGATTTCCGTAATAAATACGGACAATATTCTTAGATATTATCAATAAAGGTAATTTAATATATTTTCTAAAACTTGATTGAGTTAGTAACACAATACCTCTTGTTTTGTGTCCATGTGGAATGGTCTCCCAGAATTCCATTATGTCTTCCTGGTTGTTTCTTTTTGGGAGGGATTGTTTATTTAAAATTTCGAATTCTGACTTTTTACCCAACCGATCTTTAATATTTAAAAAAAGTTTGATTAGGTCGGATATAGGAAAAGGGAAATCTTGCTTTTTTTCCAAAAAGAGCTGGGAATGAGGATTTCCTTGATACGGTCCCCAAATAACCAATTTACGCCTTTGAGCGCGCATAGATCCTTTAATTACGGATCGACGAAAATCTGGTTCTTCCAAATAACTTATAAAACCCAAATCTTTATTATTAAATTTTTTATCAATATTAGAATTAGAATTATTTAAATTAGACTGTTTCAAAGTTTCTAAAGTTCGTGTCGAACGATTTAAAAAATCTATATGTTTATATTTTCTTGTTCGAAGCTGGTGTCTCAGCCCTTGTATTATGCTTTGTTCTTTTCGTCGTTTTTTAAAATTTTGGTGTAACTCATTTATTAATTTGTATGACCATCAAGGGGTTTTTTTTTACCGATTTTGTTTATTCCACTAGAGTTTTTTTGACCTCTAAGTTTAGCTATAATTGTGGTCCATAAAAAAATGAACCGATTATTTAAATAAATTTGGGCTTGGATTTTTTCTAATTTTTCTATTTTCTGTTCATAGTCTGGAGAATTAGGATCTATTTTATGTTCATATTCTCGAGAATTAGGATAGAGAAGAAGGCTATAATGAATTTTATTTAGTTCATATATCATTGCGCAATTTTCTATGGAAATTGGATTTATGATTGAAGATGAAAACAATTTATTGATTCTTCCACAATACATCCCAGTCAAAAAGGGATCATCCATTTTAACTAGGTAATTCTTTTTGTTAACTAGTCAATTTTTTTTTTTCAATCTCAACGTTACATAATCTAGTCTTTGTGTCAAGTATGTTTATAGAAAGAAATATTGTCTCTAAAGCCTCAATTTTATTTATAAATTCATTATTTAAGTTGTTATTTTTCTTTTTATTGGTATAAAGCCGCTCGATGTATAGTGCATCAGCAGAAAGTTTTTCTAATGTAGACAACGATATCCTTCTTGCTATCATTTCCCCAAAAGTTGACAAACTGGGAGGACATGTAAAATATATTCTTTTTTCCATCGCTTTGACATGTATAAAAAAATATTGTAACGTTTTTTTTCTTACAGACAATTTTTTAGTTATTTTTCTTATGTATCGTAATGGACGATTCCATCGATTATAATCGAAAAAAAAAGGTCATAATAGGTTTTTCAAACAAAGGAAAGGATTTTTCTTCATCTTCTTTGCCAAGTATTTCTAAATACAAATCTTCTTGATTCTCATACATATAAGAAAGCGGTGTATTGTTTTTAAGCTTCGCTTGGTCCATTTTCTCGAGGTTGTTCAGTTTCTTATTAATAATGGGTAACGGCATTCTACCTAAATAATACACACATGTAACAAATAAGAAAATATTAAGGATACCAGCTATAGACATAGAATTTGCCAATTCTGACACAAAGGACTTATTAGATCGAATGTACTTACGAATAGATCGATTTTTGCGTATCCAAACTACTAACAATCCAATTAATTTCATCAATATAATGTGACCAATTATCCAACCAACAAAACTACTTGTTACAAAAATAATATTGCTGTTGCATTGAAACATAAAAATGTTGACTAATCTCGCTAACGTTGAACTTGGTAAAATGAAATGATTGAATAATTGAAAAATGAGATTATTCAGGAATACACATTGAATGCTGAGATTACGCATTGAATTTCTGTTAGTAGATCCATAATCAAAGAAGTGTTTGTGAGTATTGCAGAAGAAATGAAACAAAAGATACGGTAGAGCTAGGACAGTTATTGTATGAGGTCTACCCAGTGCTAGATGCAGAGGCGCATAATAGATCGATATGAACATTATGAGCTGTCCCATAATAAAACCAGTTGTTGTTGATACCTTCTTCTCGGTTCCTTCTTCTCCTTCTTCCATAATGTGAGCTCGGAGAAGGAAGAGATAGGAGGGCCCTATGGAGAATGTGGTCAGAAATCCATAATAGAGTCTGACCACAACGACCGAATTGATTATCTTCATGCATAAGGATACCAGATTACCTAGTAGAAAAGATTTCAAAATCATCCCAAACCTCCGTTTTTCTTTTCTATTGCAATTTATGGATTATTATATGATGATTTTGAAACTTTCCATATATAGAAATAGAAAGAGATAGACTAGAAATGACATTTGTTATGTTAATGACACTAAAAGGATATTAAATGAATGGAATATAATGAAATAGAGCCACTTTGGGGTTCCCTATGAAATGAGGCATGGAAGGGAGCCACTACGAAGAAGTTCCGGGAGTTACGAAGG
>NC_136412.1:310000-312500 GCF_051521515.1 Lactuca serriola
ATTTATATACAACCTCATACGCTCCCCAATTAAGGAGATTCGGGATACAAAAGCAGTCATGGCAGGAAGTGCCATGACCCGTCTAATGGTTCACATAACTGCATGAATGTACATGTAATGAATGTGCTAACTGAAAAGTGTACTCTTTCTCTGTCTAGCCGGTATGTACTGAAATGTTCTGCGTGTGCTAGTTGTAATGTATGTTCTCTCTCTATCTAGCATGTATAGTAATGTACTGATTCATGAATGAACTGACTCATTGTATGTTTCA
Organism: Lactuca serriola; assembly: GCF_051521515.1. Taxonomy (NCBI): domain Eukaryota; kingdom Viridiplantae; phylum Streptophyta; class Magnoliopsida; order Asterales; family Asteraceae; genus Lactuca; species Lactuca serriola. Next base: position 310,272 of record NC_136412.1, read on the forward strand.
TTGTTCTAGTAATAGTATTAGTATCCTCCTATGCTACCCCTATGGTAGCTTACTAGTAATGTAATTTGTACGTATGAACATGGAAGTATACCCTTGCTACCCAAGGGTATTGAATTGATTGGAAGACCCTTTATGTCTATATACGTATACATAATATATAACTACTATTTAGACGACCTTCGGACGGATAACCAATGCCCTACAGCCACATCCCAACGAGGAAAATGAGATAAAGCGAGCTGGCCTTCCTAATCCCTTTAAACATTGCTTATATAACTATACATACATAGGCATGCATTTGATAATAAGTAATAAAAGAGTTTAAGTAAAAGTAGTTGATAAGTAAAAGAGTTTGCAAAACAGTTTGATATACAGTTTGAACAGTAAGAAAACCACTGGTTTTGTAGTTATTAATCACATGTGACTGATGTAATAACTATAAGTATTTAAATTGTATTCCCTCCCCCCCCCCCATAGAAGCATTTAAAACATTTAAACCATTGATTAAGGGGTATGAACTCACCTATAGTGAGTGGTACGGATGAATTGAAGATGTAAGATTGCTAGGTGTCAAGTGAAGTCTTGAACACACTCTATGATCCTAATTAACATATAATATCACATATATGTATCCAATTAGTGTTTAAACAACTAATAAACAAAGGCAAGACACCCTAAGACATGTTAAACACCTTATACAAGTGTTATCAGTCCCAAGGATTGCATCTAAGTGTTGTAGAGAAAGGCTAGTGTGTTTGGGGTTCACGGAAAACTCCATTAGGGAGTTTACGGTTTTGTGGTCACTAACAAAAGGGTTTACGGTCGTAAACCCTTGGTTTTACGGTCGTAAGCTCACCCACTTGTTGACCATTTGATGTTGGAAGTCTTAAGAGTCCCTAGAAGCTTTTTTACTTGATGTATGTGACCATGGAAGGTACTAGGGCACCATTTCACTCCTAATTGGAGTTTACGGTCCCTAAACCATTTTCCTTTTGGTTTAGTACTGTAAACCCATAAGTTTTATGGTATTTGGGGCTTTTCAAGTCCTTAGCTCATCAAGGTATTAGTCTAGGTTAGATTCTAGGCATAAGGAATAAATATGGTACATTTATACACCCTTTGGGGTGTTTACGGTTTTGGGAGATCCCCAAACCGTAAACACATATAAATGTGTGTTTTCTTGTGCTTTTTATGTGAAAAACACATCAAGGAAGGATCTAGACTTGTTACAAAGGCTTGTAATGGACTAAAGTACCCTAAGGCACCTTAACTTGGTGTTTACGGTTCAAGAACTTCTTGAACCGTGAACACCTAGTTCTTGGTGTTATTGGGTGATTTCCTTGATGTAAAGATGTATAGAAAGCTTTATAAGACTCTAGGATATAAGTACTTACTTTGTGGAAGCTTGAAATGAGCTAAAAGTCCAAGAACACTAGTGTGTGTTCTTGGTGTTCTTGGTGAAAAGGAAGAATCAACCTTTTCGGAATGATTTCACTGTTAGAAGTGTGTTAAAACACTAGATCTAAGCATATAATCACTTAAGGAAACTAGAAACACTTACTAGATTGAAGATCTTGAAAATCTTTTTGGATGATACTTGAGAGAGAATGGGTTTTGGATCTTGAGAAGTTTTGGAAAAAGTGTAAATTATGACAAGATCTTATATATACTCTCAGATTTAGGGTTTTTGTCAGAAACTATTTTATTCAAGCAGTAAACTCTAATTTCTTAGAGTTTTGGAATAACTACATTGCACAATAACCTTAGTGCATCCTCTCTCCTGTTATCACTAAAGTGTGAAATCCTGAAATACTCAAACTTACTCTAAAAAGTTTGAAAATTGATAGCAACTATTTTGACTTCTATTGACTTAATATGTTTGTACATAATAGAAATTTCGGGTTGTCACGTCCTGAGCCAGGATCGAACTCTCCATGAGATTCATAGTTGCATTACTTATAGCTTCCTTGTTCGTAGACAAAGCGGATTCGTAATAGTCTTTCATTCCATGGCCTAACTTGTATCCATGCGCTTCATATTCGCCCGGAGTTCGCTCCCAGAAATATAGCCATCCCTGCCCCCTCACGTCAATCCCACGAGCCTCTTATCCATTCTCATTCAATCACGGCGGGGTAGCAAATCAAAATATCAAAACTCACATTGGGTTTAGGGATAATTAGGCTCGAACTGATGACTTCCACCACGTCAAGGTGACACTCTATCGCTGAG
>NC_136412.1:320000-322500 GCF_051521515.1 Lactuca serriola
TCACTCGATCCTTATCAAACTGACTGCATGTCCGTGAGGATCCCACCAGAGCTCCTTCCACTTCTAATAGGCAACGAACTAGACCATAATCATTCTCAACGAGTCCATAAGGAGTGATCCCATTTTTTTCATCGGGTCCGGGTAGAGACCAAAGATCTTGAGTGACCGATCCGGCAGAACAACTCAAAAGATAAAGAAGTATCGTTAATTTCTTCATGCTCGTTCCAAGTTCAAAGTACCAATTGTACAAATAATAATCCACTTTGTTACATGATTTCTTTTTCATATAGATAGATATAGGATCTATGGGGCAATTACTTAAAAATACATTTTGTGCTACAGCCCTTCCTATCTTATAGAAAAGGATCCCATGATCCTGGACCGATCTTACCTGGGATCGCAAATCCCAAATTTGTCTATGAAGAGCGGATCTAACTATATTAGTATCTATAATTGATTCATTTTGTGTAATATTAATCGATAGGGCCTCATTCGTAAGTGCTACAAGATCCTGTGCATTGGAACCCATGGTTATGGACCCAATCAATATAATTGTAATTATTCACCAAATAAAAACCTTCATTCTTTTAGATCAAAATGAGTTCTTAAGTTTTTATTTCAGGCAAATTGAAAATTGTTCGAATTGTGTAATCATCAATTATTGACATTAGTAAACGACCCAAAGCAATTTGATTATAATTCAATTTGTGACGATCATAGGTAGAAAATTCATATTTTTCAGTCATTGATAAACAATTTGTTGGACAATACTCAACACAATTACCACAAAATATACATATTCCGAAATCAATATTGTAATTAAGCAATCGTTTCTTTCTAATATCAGTTTCCAATTTCCAATCAACAACGGGCAAATCTATAAGACATACACGAACACATATTTCACAAGCAATGCATTTATCAAATTCAAAGTGGATTCGTCCGCGGAAACGCTCGGATGTGATCAATTTTTCGTAGGGGTATTGAATAGTTACAGGTAAACGATTCGCGTGTGATAAGGTAATCATGAGACCTTGACCAATATACCTTGCGGCTCGTACTGTTTGTTGGCCATAATTCATGAACTCAGTTACCATAGGGAACATATCGTGAATATCTATAAAAAAAATAGGATACTTGTTTCTTTCTCTTGTTTGAGACAAGTCGTGAATATGAATATAGAAGTATTTTTTTTACAGTGAAATAAGTTGGGAACAAGTTGTTAATAATATATTACCTAGAGAAATAGGTAAAAGAAATTTCCATCCAAGATATAATAATTGATCCATTCTCAGTCTCGGTAAAGTCCATCTTGTTGTGACAGGAATGAACAAGAACAAATAAGTTTTAGCTAATGTAATAAAGATACCATTTATTGTTCCAAAGACTCTACGCCTTTTAGTAATTTCAAAAACCTCGGGAACAAATATGTACGAAATAGAAAGATTCCAACCCCCCAAGTAAAGAACTGTTACAAATAATGAAGAAACTAGTAGATTTAAATATGAAGCAACGTAAAATAAACCAAATTTTATACTAGAATATTCGGTTTGATAACCTGCTACTAATTCTTCTTCTGCTTCTGGTAAATCAAAGGGTAATCGTTCACACTCGGCTAGGGAAGAAATTAGAAAAACTAGAAAGCCTATAGGTTGATGTCATAAATTCCATCCCCAAAAACCATATTTTTACTGCGCTTCAACTATATCAACTGTACTTGAACTGTTAGATAATCATAGTGGATGATAACATCACTGTTCCCATCCCTATTCCAGAACCGTACATGAGATTTTCATCTCATACGGCTCCTCAAAGGTCACAAATAAATCTAAGGACTCGTCCATTATTATTTTTCTTGATATGTTTCTAGGAAATATAGAGAGAAAATCAAATCCATTGTAAGGTCCCCATTAGACACTAGAATTTTGTTTGCTATATTTATAATAAAGTGCTTCTGAATTCATCTTATCTTTTAATAATTCAAATTCTTCTTTGTTGAGTAATAACTTAATCCTTGAATAAAATGTTTCTTGTAGCAATATCCATAGATATTTCAACCTAATGTTTTTAATTACGAAATCAAATTAGACGTTGCATTAGTTCACAAATTATGACAAGCATTCTATCTCTATATTGAGAAAGAAAAAAGATATTTTTTTCTAGTGCAATTCCATTAAGTCTCTCAAGTTTTTTCGTTCCTATTCTCCTTTCTCAAAAAGGGGGACGTTAAATAAAGTTAAAGGATTACTTCGTTCTTGATAGTTATTTACTTAATCGGTGAATAGAAGTATACTCTGGATCGGAATCGTGGGAAGTACTCCTTGATCATTTCTACCAATTTAAAGCCCCAAATAGAATTCTTTTTATCTAGAGAAAAATAGACTTACATAATCTCTATTACGAATCCTTTGTGTACCTTAGTGTTCCTAGCTATCCACTCATTTTTATCAATCTACTTTAGGGTAATACATATGGTAATAGATAGTAAAAACCCCATAAA
>NC_136412.1:325000-327500 GCF_051521515.1 Lactuca serriola
ATAAACTCCTGATTTTATCAATTAATGAATCCTATTTTGGAATTCATTTGTATAGTAAAAAGACGATACCAAATAGTTTAGTACGAAAATTCTGTTGATTAATTTCTAGCTTTAATTGATACTACATTTTTCCTACGCCATTTCCTTATTGTTGCACTATCCTAGACTGGAATGTAAGACAGTGCATATGTTCATTTGGTTGCTTGCATATAACATGGATATATTTAGATCACGGACAGAACTGATTGATAGAACAACAGAATATCTAGGAAACTCAAAATTGTTAATCATGGATACATATATATCCTTAACATACTGAAGCGGCTCCCATTATTGGTATCAAACAAATACCGATTCATACAAGCTAAATCTTCTAATCGATAATTAGGCCAAAAAAAGAACTTGAATTTAATTAATTCATTTTTTATGTCAAAATCTTTATTTTCATCCAAAAATTAACTCCATTATTTAATCTTGTTCTCGTTGTAAACTAATGTGTTTCCATCCACACCAATGTTATTCTTTAAATTCAAATTAAAAGAAATGAGAATTCTTAATTCTCTATGGCGTCTAGACGATAAATGTTTTTTAGGAACAAGCAAATCAGAATTTTTTGTCTATATTTTTAGCAACATTTTCTTGTTTTTTGTATCTTTGATTACTTTGATACTTACTTTTATGAACCAATGAAATACCTATGAATTGATAAATAAAAAACTGTCCGTCATTTTTTAGAGATAGGCGGGCAGGTTCCAGAATTAATATTCCTTTAAGGAAGATTTTTAGTTTTTCGGTGGATTCTAAAAAGTATTCTTCAATATTGTTTTGATTATTTAATTCAAAATTTTGTTTTGAATTTGATGGTCTAAATTTGAAAAAATCATCTTCTTGCTTTTCGTTGATATTTTCATTTTCACTAAAATTGGAATTGATATTCAAATCAAAAAGAAGTAATTTGCTTGGAATAAACCAAGGTTTCTCTTTAAATTTATGATAAAGTCTCACAAACTTTGAAAAGAAAAAAACTTTCGGATTCGATATGAGGCAATTTAAGATTAAGATTTTTTTCATTCATTCCCATCCAATAAAAAAAATACCTTTTTGTAATTTATTTCCAAATTTGAATCAATCGGAAGATAAAAAAAGACCATTATTATGAATTTTATCCTTTATTTGGTCCTTATTTTTATCCTTTATTTGGTCCTTATTAGGTTCAACCTTAATATTTTTATTAATTTTATACAAAAATTGTCTATCTTTATTTTTTTTCCATATATATAATATCGTTTTTTCCTAAATAATTCTTGCTAGGAATATTCTTGAGTCTGCTAAAAAAAATTTCTTTATTTTTGGTGGAATTTTCTTGGTTATTATTTGTTTCTAATGATGATCTATAAATATAGTAGTTATTTTTAGTTTCAAAATGAATATATTTATATGATAAAAGATCATATATATAGTTTTTTTTTAAATCATCCTCTTTATTTGGTAATAAATAGACTTTCGAATTTTGTTTTTTTTTTTAATCATTTTTTTTTAATCAAGTAATTGGTCTTTTTCATAGGAATAACATTTGTTTAAATCTTTATTTTGAGACGTCTGACATTGGTTGATTCTATTTCGCCATTTTTGGGGGATTAATCTAGACGATGTAATCTGAGATAAATCGTATTGATAATGACCTCTTAACCAGTTTTTCCATGGATTCATTTCATAATTTGGAAGTTTATTATGTCTTAATTCGGAATGAAATATGCCTTGTCTTCCAAAAAAAATCATTTATTTCAGTCTTAAGACAAAAAGACGGTCCATTATATTGAAGAATTGATCATAACTTATTGAAGTTAATAATTTGCGTTTGCGATAATTTGAAAATACATATTTTTGTGACAAGTAAGATAAATCTAAAAAAATATATGACTTGCGCTTACTATTTCTAAGATTATCAAAAGCCCTTTTTATAGTCATAGACAAAATAAATTCAATTTTATTTTGTTTTGTTTTATTAATCATTTCTTGATTTGTTTCATTATTGTTAATGTATTTATTATTATCAATAATTTTTTTTGTTGATTAGATAAAAAGTTGTAGAGGGATTCCGCACATATTAATGATACATAGAAAGATCCCTATGTATATTTTTTCAATGAAAAAATTAACTAATAATTCAACATTTTTTATTTTTAATATTTTCAAAATTTTTTGGGATGATTATGCTTTATTAATTTAATTTTTTTTTTCATTATTTCTATTTCATTTCTGATTGTCTTTCTTCTATCAATCCTATGTTTCATTTCTTCTTTTGCCTTTGAATAATTTGTCCAACCTATAGATCGAATTTGACTAAGTGATTCATGAATTATCCGATTGCTGATTATGGAATCCTTTTCTGTTTGAGTTTCACTTGATTCATATATTTCTCTCGGTAGAAATAATGAAATTTTATTTCCTTTTAAAAGTTCTTTTAGTTTTTATTTTATAAAGAAAAATGCTTTTGCTT